>NC_050517.1:4737604-4785687 GCF_002922805.2 Oryzias melastigma
CCCCTCTGCTGCAGCCTGTTCTCTGTTAAGCTGGCGTTATCAGTCAGTGACTTCAGCCATGTATTTGTGGTTTGGTGTCTGCAGCACCTTCATAAGGCTGGTGAAAACGTAAGTTAGTACCCGGGGCGGTCTGTGTCAGGGTCAAGAGGGCAGCCAGCCTCCTCTCAGATATTTGGGCGGACGCATGGCAGCACATTCTCACAGGGCCCACGGAGAGCTGAAATTGAGTGATTGCTTAGTCAGCATTCACACTATAGTGATTCTCTGCTCCTTTCCGGACGTTTTTTGGCACGTAAAAACTCAATCACTCTTAATCAGTTTGCAAGCTTTATTCTGGAATCACGCTGTGTAAAAACATCCCTGACATTACTTCAGGTAGAAGAAGAACGTTGTCAGTTTGGTAAAATGAGACCATAGAAAACTGACCAAAAAAGGCTTTTTTTCTCTCAGTGCAGGTTATGAGTGCATAAGAGCCATCGCTCTTCTCTAAATAACATTTCTGCATTGGAGTACTTACATATACTTCTACAGCTGAAAAGGTCATTTTTCATGTAATCATCCGGATTCTGACCTGCTTTTTTCAAATCCCCTGATATTCACACTGGAAAGAGAGTCTGACCATGACGTTTAATTATCCTGAACAAGGACATTAGTAACATCTTTCCTTTAAATGACAGCCAAAAATGGACATTTTGAGTTTTAATTTCTAACAAATACCTGTATTAACACATGAAAAAGATTCATCTCAGGGCATTAAAAATCTGCAAAAAAATAAACAAATGAAACATGACTTTAACAGGATTTATCTTTGATATTAAAAAAATAACAATTGTTCTCTTGGTGCACCTTGACGTGCAAGAAAAAATTAAAGCATCGGTTAATATTTGTGATTTTTTTCTCTTTTTTTTTTAGTAAGCACTCACACTAAAGTGATTCCCCTGCTCCTCTCTGTACATTTCTCAGCATGTAAATCTCAATCACACTTTCAGCGATTTCGGCAATCTTGGTATCAAAATATTCAGCTCGTTTAGATCATTCCTTCTTGTAGTTTTGGTATTCATAAACTATATACATTTTTTAAATTTTGAGCAAAATATACCCCCATAGAATGAATGAGAAAGTCTTCAAATTTCAAAATTTTAAGTATATTAGCCAGAAACCTTTAAATATATTCATGGGCTAGCAACACATTTTTGCCTAATTTGTTATCTAATGAAGCTGTTATAGGTGAATTTAGAGTTTAACCTCTGTTTTAGCAACATGCTAACGTTTTCGACTTATTTAGTTCACTAAGGAATTTTAGGCTATTTTGGAGTTTGGCGAACATTTTAACAACGAGCTAGCTTTTTTTGTTAATTTGGCCTCTTTTAATGCTTTTTGGGCTAATTTGAAGTTTATCTCGTATTTAAGCAATGCACTATTTTTGAAAATTGGCATGGATTAGGGATTTTTAAGCAATGTTGCTACAAATTTTTCAGAAAAAACTTCAGCACCTTCAGGGACTACTTTCAAAAAAAGCTTCACATTAGCATTTTTGCTGGTATTACAACTGTTCTAGTTATGTATATACATTTTGCTTAATATTGCTAGAATTATATGTGCACTGTTTTTCTTTTGATCCGGTGACATAAAGCTAAGAACACTGTGGTCTCAGAAGTCAGTCTGCTAATGGAGATGGTTTCAGGATCAGCTTGTCATTTCCAAGTTTTTATGTGTAAACTGAGTCATCCAAACTGGTCTGGCTTTCATTTTAAACCAACTGTTAAAAATTCTGCACTGTAAATCAGTCAGAGGTCTGTGAAGTTTTTCAGCAAGTTTTAATAACTGTCTTTAATGCAGCTGTACAGCAGTTACATCCACGTCAGCTTTTGAAGAAGAAGAAAGATTTATTGTCATTGGGTTCTTTTGAAACAATGAATTTGGCAAAAAGGCTAAAATAATTATTTTAGAATAAAATGATGAAAATATCTATCAATTGGTTAAAGCAAATGTGTCCAAGTCAAGGCACGGGGGGCAAATTCTGCCCTCCGGGTAATTCTATCCGGCCCTCCAGATCATTTTATTCTTTTGTTATTAATGGTCTGATGTTATCTTCCACTTATTTTTAACTTGTATAGATTTGACAAAATATATTTTTCTTCTTCTTCTTCTTCTTTTCCTTTGGGCTTTTCCCTTCAGGGGTCACCACAGCGAATCAGTTTCCTCCATCTAAGCCTGTCTTCAGCATCCTCCACTCTAACACCAGCCACCTTCATGTCTTCATTCACTGCATCCATAAACCTCCTCTTTGGTCTTCCTCTAGACCTCTTTCCTGGCAGCTCTAGACTCAGCATCCTTCTACCAATATATTCACTGTCTCTCCTCTGAACATGTCCAAACCATCTCAGTCTGGCCTCTCTGACTTTATCTCCAAAACCTCTAACATGTGCTGTCCCTCTGATGTATTCATTCCTGATCCTATCCATCCTGGTCACTCCCAAAGAGAACCTCAGCATCTTCATCTCTGCTACCTCCAGCTCTGCTTCCTGTCTTTTCTTCAGTCCCACTGTTTCTAGTCCAAACAACATGGCTGGTCTCACCACAGTCTTGTACACCTTTCCTTTCATTTGTGCTGAAACTCTTCTGTCACACATCACACCTGACACTTTTCTCCACCCATTCCAACCTGCTTGCACTCTCCTCTTCACTTCTTTTCCACACTCTCCATTACTCTGTACTGTTGACCCTAAATACTTAAACTCCTCCACCTTCTTTATCTCTTCTCCCTGTAACCTCACTCTTCCACTCTGGTTCCTCTCATTCACACACATGTACTCTGTCTTACTGCGGCTAACCTTCATTCCTCTCCTTTCCAGGGCAAACCTCCACCTCTCTAACTCCACCTCCACCTGTTCCCTGCTCTCACTACAAATCACAATATCATCTGCAAACATCATAGTCCATGGTGATTCCTGTCTAACCTCATCCGTCAGTCTGTCCATCACCATTGCAAACAGGAAGGGGCTCAGAGCTGATCCCTGATGTAATCCCACCTCCACCTTGAACTCCTCTGTCACCCCTACAGCACACCTCACCACTGTCTTACAGCCCTCATACATGTCCTGCACTGCTCGGACATACTTCTCTGTCACTCCAGACTTCCTCATACAATACCATAGTTCCTCTCTGGGCACTCTGTCATAAGCTTTCTCCAGATCTACAAAGACACAGTGGAGCTCTCTCTGACCTTCTCTGTACTTCTCTATCAACATCCTCAAAGCAAATGTTGCATCTGTAGTGCTCTTTCTTGGCATGAAACCATACTGCTGCTCACAAATGTTCACTTCTGCTCTTAGTCTGGCTTCCACTACTCTTTCCCACACCTTCATTGTATGGCTCATCAGCTTTATTCCTCTGTAGTTACCACAACTCTGCACATCTCCCTTATTCTTAAAAATGGGCACCATCACACTTCTCCTCCATTCCTCAGGCATCTTCTCACCACCTAAGATCCTGTTGAACAACCCGGTCAAAAACTCCACTGCCATCTCTCCTAGACACTTCCATACCTCCACAGGTATATCATCAGGACCAAGAGCCTTTCCACTCTTCATCCTCTTCAAAGCCCCTCTCACTTCACCTTTACTAATCTTTCTTACTTCCTGCTCCACAACCGTCACCTCTTCTACTCTTTGTTCTCTCTCATTCTCTTCATTCATCAACTCTTCAAAGTATTCTTTCCATCTTTCCATTACACCACTGACACCTGTCACCACATTACCATTCCTATCCTTGATCACCCTAACCTGCTGCATGTCCTTCCCATCTCGATCTCTCTGCCTTGCTAATCTGTACAGGTCAGTCTCTCCCTCCTTACTACCCAACCTAGCGTACAAGTCATCATAAGCTCTTTGTTTGGCCTTTGACACCTCTACTTTCACCTTACGCTGCATCTCCCTGTACTCCTGTCTACTCTCCTCAGTCCTCTCAGTGTCCCACTTCTTCTTAGCTAGTCTCTTACTCCGTATACACTCCTGCACCTCCTCATTCCACCACCAAGTCTCCTTATCAACTCTCTTTCCTGATGACACACCAAGTACACTCCTACCTGTCTCCCTGATCACATTAGCTGTAGTTATCCAGTCATCTGGGAGTACCTCCTGACCACCCAGAGCCTGTTTCAACTGTTTCTTAAAAGTCATGCAACAATCTTCTTTTTTCAGCTTCCACCAGTTTGTCCTCTTCTCTGCCTTTGCCCTCTCTTTCTTCATCTTCTTCACCACCAGAGTCATTCTACACACCACCATCCTGTGCTGTCTGGAAACACTCTCACCAACCACTACTTTACAGTCACTGATCTCCTTCAGATTACACCGTCTACACAAGATGTAGTCTATCTGTGTGCTTCTACCTCCGCTCTTATAGGTCACTCTATGTTCCTGTCTCTTCTCAAAGAATGTATTCACTATCGCCATTTCCATCTTTTTTGCAAAATCAACCACCATCTGTCCTTCTACATTCCTCTCCTGGATACCAAACCTGCCCATCACCTCCTCATCACCTCGGTTTCCTGCACCAACATGACCATTGAAATCTGCACCAATGACAACTCTCTCATTTCCAGGGATGCTCATCATCACTTCATCAAGATCCAACCAGAACTTCTCCTTCTCTTCCAGCTCACATCCTACCTGTGGGGCATACCCACTAACAACATTGAACATGACACCCTCCATTTCTATCTTCAGACTCATCACTCTATCTGACACTCTTTTTACCTCCACAACACTCCTAACAAACTCCTCCTTTAGGATAACTCCTACTCCATTTCTCTTCCCATCTCCACCATGATAGAACAACTTGAACCCTGCTCCTAAACTTCTAGCCTTGCTACCTTTCCACCTGGTCTCCTGGACACACAGTATGTCTACCTTTCTCCTCTGCATCATGTCCACTAACTCTCTACCCTTTCCTGTCATAGTTCCAACATTCAAAGTCCCAACTCTCAGTCCAACACTAGTGACTTTCCTCTTCTCTCTCTCCCTACGAACCCGCCTTCCTCCTCTCCTTCTTCCACCAACAGTAGTCCAATTTCCATCGGCACCCTGTCGGTGAACAGCACCGATGGCGGTCGTTGTTAACCCGGGCCTCGACCGATCCGGTATGGATTTCGTAGGTCTGATTCGCACATTTGATTTGGCAAGATTTTACTTCGGATGCCCTTCCTGACACAACCCTCTGTATTTATCCGGGCTTGGGACCGGCACAATGAGACCCTGGCTTGGGCCCCCTTGTGGCTACATTGACAAAATATATTTTTATAGAGAGTAATTGAAAATTATTTAAGGTTCAAGTTGATTTATTCAAGAATAATATCCGTGCCTTTTTATTATTTAAAATTACCGGTATGTTAAAAAGTGACAGTTTTAAAGCATTCTGATAGCTTTTTTGACTATTTTTGCATTTACTAAGATTTTTTAGGCTATTTTGGAGTTTAGCTAATATTTCAGCCACAAGCTTGCTGTTTTGGCTAATTTAGGCTTTTTTTCAGTTTTTTAGGATATTTTAAGGTTGAGCTATTTTTTCATCTACATGCCAGCGGTTTTTGCTAACATAAGTAATTTTTGTTTAATTTGGCATTTAGTACATATTTTAGCTTGCTATTAGTTTCAGCGTGTTCAGCTATTAGCTTCAGTGATTTCAGCTATCAATTCCAGCATCTTCAGCTATCACCTTCAGTTTTTTCAGCTGTCAGCTTTAGCAGTTTCAACTATCAACTTTAAGCTGTCAATTTCAGCATTTTCAGCTATCAGCTTCAGCATCTTCAGCAATCAACTTCAGCGTTTTCAGCTATCTGCTTCAGCATATTCAGCCATCAATTTCAGCATATTCAGCTATCAGCACTAACATCTTCAGCGACCAAATTCAGCTCACAGCATTCACACTAGCATCATCACAGGTAATGCTATATATCTAGTTCATAATTATGATAAAAAGTTACAGTTTTAAAGTTTTATTTTTAATGTGTTCAATAAATGTTTATCCAGTTCGGCCTGTGATCTACGGTGTGTTTTGGATTTTGGCCCCTCTGTGTGATTGAGTTTGACACCGCTGGGTTAAAGCATCACATAAATTGTCATTGTCGGTGTTGGTGGATCTGCTGCGTGTCCCGGCGTGACTCCGGGCTCCTGGAAGCTGAAGCCCCTTCTGAACGTGAGAGGATGCCTGCGCTCGTGACGTCAGCGCGCTCCCCCGTCCGGGAGCCTGTCTGTGAACAGACAACAGAAGATGAGGATCCATCTGAGCGGAGGCGCGCGGGACGGACTGCTGCTCATCTGTGAGGGATTCTGGAAAACGTTTGTCTTTCTCTGGCGGGGTTTCTTAATACCACAGCTTAACCGAAAGCTTACCCATTTTCTTCTTTTAAATAGACCGTTTTATTTGTTTATTTATTTTTCCGAAGCAATTTTAAAACGGCGTTTCGGCTGAAATGAGTGAAGTTTGGGGGTATAGGTGCAGCCGGGACTACTTTATCAGACGGAACATTATTTTTGTAGATATTCAGATCTTTTCACATGAAACATTGCTTTGCAGAAACGTCTCTTTCAGTGTTCTGGTGAAGGTTGACTAATATAAAGGAAGGAAAATGAACAAACTACAATGCTTTCATTAGTCCTAAGATAACTTATTCAATTAGAAGTGTAAAAAGTCTTTATTTTTACGTCATGTATCAAAGAGAAGCATATAGTGTTTAGTTTTCCCATTAAAGAGATTTACTTAGCCTTAAAAATCGGGAAAAATGCAGACGCAGATTTCCGAGCACGATACACCTGAAAACATGAACAGGTGTTTCGTTAATTTTGGTCGAATTCTCATTTATTTGATCGATCTGATTGCACACAATGAAATGTGAACGTGTTTCATGCTCTTGTACTCAGTGTTTGTGCTTTTGATGCTGAGTAAAATGGATTGTTTGAATTCATTTGTCCCCAGAGTCATGCTGAGCCTACACTGCCCTCTAGTGGTCGTTTGGGTGTACCTCCTGCTTCCCGGGGGCCGGAGCCGCTTCTATGGGTACAACAATGGCTTTCACTACCAGGACATTAGCAACGGGAACGGCAACGGAGAGAGTAGGTGACTTTGATTTTGCACGTGGGTTAATGGAGGAGAACTTTATCTGAAAATAGTCATTAAAGCTGAACTCTTTCATTAGATGTGCTTTTTCTTTTAACCTGCATCAGTGAACAAAAACATTTCTGCTTCCTTATTGTGAAAATTGTGTTTTTAAGATTTTCATGTGACATTTTTCTCATGATGGAAGGCATTTATAAAGAAAATTAAGTCGAAAAAATGTCCTGAGTATTTCTTTATTCAGATAGTTGTGAATCAGTAGCAAACAACAAAATGGGGTTGAAAAGGCTTGTTGCTGTCGAACACTTAAGAAACAAAAAAAACGTGTTTAAATGTAATTTTTAAATAAACCATCCACATTTTCCCCTCCAATGTTTGACTGACAGATTCCTCCGAGCCGCGATCCGTGGGAGGGGTGTGGACTTTTAACAAGCTGGAACAAGCTCACTAATGATTGGTTGACAATAGTTCCTCTAAAACCGTGACTCTGACCGACTCAGACTAACTAACCGCTGTTTAGTGGTGGCAATTGGTTGTAGTATGGCGTTAGACGTATCAGGAAGTGACGGCGAAGGCTCTGCCCTGAAGGTAATGGATTTCCTATGGGGGACTTCAATACTTGCTATGTCCAGTAAATAATATATACTGGCTATGATTCTTACCCTTCTCCTATTGAGATAACTTGCAGCATAATTTTTGTTGACTTTTATTTTAATAAAAAGTTGCAGTGAAATGGAAGAGATGTATTAGTTGTTTTTTTTGTTTTTGTTTTGCCATTTGTCATGTCTTGCTAGTCAAATATTGTCACAGTAGTGATCAATAATATCACACATCACAAGTTTTCCTCATTTTGTGCAGCTCTGATGTCAGCTCTGGTAGTGTCTGAAATCCTAACCCCTAACTACTATAAAACTAAATAGTGCCCTGGATTTTAAAGGCAATTTGGACACGACGCTCACTACTTTTCTTCTACCATCAGAACACAGTGGACTCATAAATAAACGTTGTGAAATGTTCGTATTTGTTCGATTCTCACTTTGTGAAATCAGTGACATCATATCCGGCGTTTAGAAAAACGAAAGAAAAGTAGTGAGCATTGTGTCTGAATTACCTTTAAAATCCAGGGCGCTGTATAATCCCGCACTATATAGTTTTTTAGTACCGTATTTTCCGGACTATAAGTCGCTCCGGAGTATAAGTCGCAGTAGCCAAAAATTGCATAATGAAGAAGAAAAAAACATATATAAGTCGCTCTGGAGTATAAGTCGCACTTTTAAGAGAATAGTCCAACATTTATGAACAAATTCAACAAGCCTGACGTAACGTTGCATTTGACATCAAATGAGATTCATGCGTCAAATTCGAGTTCACTGAATCTTTTGATGTGCGTCTAATTTAATGCTCCATGCTTGTCCAAAAATGTGTTCATAAACGAGACACTCCCATGGAGAAGCTGTGTGAAGTTTTTAGCCTCATCGCTACATGATGGAGGCTTTGGCTGTTTATCTCGTTTAAAATACACAGAAGATACGATGATGTTGAGAGGTTAAGTTATTTATTTTAAAGAACTCCACAAAAGCCTCTATAATCATCTCTCCATTCTGGGTTCAGGACAGCAGTTTTTTGTCTTTTTCTTACGGCGATCGTTACCTTCTAGCCTGCAGGAGCTGCATCTAAATGACAGTTTTAGCTGCTCTTCTGTCTGTTTATAACCCAGTTTGATGGCTTGTTGTCCCGCATTAGCCCAGGAAGAGAAAAATAAAAACAATAATAAAAATGTCTTGATGCAAATGAGAAAAACATCATAACATCCATGAGGACAATGATTAGATTATCAGGGGCCCGTTTCAAGAAGCAGGTTCAACAAATTTAGAGTTCGAACCTGAACTTAGAGTCACTGGACTCTAAATTCCGCTCCGTGGAGGAGCTTCAAGTTCACAAACTTTTCTCGACTTCATCATGGAAGACGCGATTGGTGAAATATCAGGTTCATTTGATTTTAAGAGCCGAATAAAAGCATCGGTACACGTCTCCGTTCTGGGTTCAGAGAATGTCCCAGTTAAGATCAGTCATAGGTACAGCTGTTCCGCTCAGGACAAAACCGCTGCTCCGTAACAGGAATGCGTCCAGTCAGAGGACAATTGTATGGCAAGCGAAAGGGATCATAAATCCCCAAGAAAAGAGGGCATGGCAGCGCCATCTATTATGGATAGCAATTACCGTATTTTCAGACCATAAGTCGCATTTTTTTTTAATATATATAGATTGGCGGACTTTTCTCTTAAAAGTGCGACTTATACTCCATAGCGACTTATATATGTTTTTTTTTTCTTCTTCATGACGCATTTTTTGGCTCCCACGACTTATAATTCGGAGCGACTTATAGTCTGGAAAATACGGTGTGTAAAATATGTAAATGTTCCCAAGAGTTAGTTTGTGTAAAACAATTAATACCAAAAAAAATTTTAATTTAGTTTTAACTCATTTATTTATGATTTATTTTGGACATCAGCATTTAAAGGGGTACTCCAGATAGATTTGGTATTTTCCAAACTATGTTTAAGCACTCTATTACATGTAAATGTAATCAGAAAGGACATGTTTTAGCGTTCTGTTTGTGTTCAAAGTTTAAAGATGTTTAGTTTTAATAAATAGGCCTCAATGAGCTAATATTATTAAATATTTGTTTTGAAGCTTTTCCAAAAATTAATTTTAGGCTTTTCTTTTGGTTTTTGCAGTTTTTTTTTTACTTTTTACTGATCCGAAAAATGATCCGAACCATGACACGATCCGAACCGTGAGTTTTGTGATCCGTTACACCCCTAGTAGTTTGGGATTATGGAGGGAATTCAGACACAACCAATGTGTTTCTGTTTTTTGTGTGTGCTGTGATTGTATGTTTATCTTCGTCTCTACAGTCTGTTCACAGACAGAAACATGATCACATTTGTCAATCTCTGTGTTTTACTGTGGAAAATTTGTTATATTTAGAAAATAATTTTTTTTCCCCATGTATCTTGATGTAACTTCCTGCCAGAATTGATGCATATCGCTCGCGGCTCGCACACAGCGCTCTGCGCTTGGTGTGAATCACACCATAGGTTAACAAGGGCGCCGAATGGAAGCGACCTCCGTTCCTCCGTGTCTAGTGTGAACCAGGCATAAGGCTAGATGGCTCAAATTTTGCTCGCCGTTTTTTCGTTGCCTTGGTGTGTGAGGGACTATAAGCTTGTAGGAGAGGGTGTAAACAGAGGGATGACGGGAAGTGCAGAAAGGCTTACTCAGAGGTTAATTTCTAACAAGTTCCTGCCGCTCTGCAGAAACTATGTCCAACAAAATGTCATGTTTTTTTGGCACAGTACATCACCAACATTTAAACATCGGATTGGTTTTCAGTCAGAGGACACAAGTTAAAAATATCAGTAACTTACTTTAGGATTATCAGTGTAAGTAATTTACTCACTGCTAATGTGTTGTTTTCTTCCTCCTGAAGTCTACTTCAATGGGATCCGGCTCCTTGTGGAATCGCCTCAGTCTTCCGTGTTGGGCACCAGGGGCAGCAGCATCACTCTCCCCTGTAAGTACCGTTACGAGCCGGAGCTGACCGCGCCGCGCAGGACCCGTGTCAAATGGTCCTGGCTGCCTGCCATCACAACAGCCGTTTCTCCTGATGCCTTCACCACGGAAACCGACGTGATGGTCGCCATGGGCAACCGTCATCGCAGCTATGGCAGCTTCCGGGGCCGTGTGCGACTGCGGCGCTCAGCTCCGGGGGATATGTCTCTAGTCATCAATGAGCTCCAGCTCAACGACACCGGACGCTATCGCTGCGAGGTGATTGACGGCCTCGAGGATGAAAGTGTGACTGTGGAGCTGGAGCTGAAGGGTGAGACGCTCTACCACATCCTGCAACAAACTACACAATCTATTAGAAATATATTGCAAGTACGTTTTTTTTAATTTTTGATTGCATCCTTTTGGGATTTTGTGAAATAGAAGTGTATCTTTGCCCAACAGAATGCACACATTTTTGGGCCTTATAAACAAAAAAAAAATCTAAACATACTTTTTCTGGAAGGTTTGATTAAAAGATTTGTGTAAATAATTCACAACACAGCATTTTAAAAGGAAAACATCTGTCATGTTTTAATAAAAACTATACAACAGTACAACAAATCTGACAAAAGCGGCACAAACTGGTCAAATGATGTCTGCTCCCTAAGAATCAAATACATTAACCTCTTCATACCGACGCTCCAGTGTTTATGTTCTTTGGTTTACTGTAATTTTTATTTTTTTTTATATATATATATATATATATATATATATATATATATATATATAAAAGAGTTGTGTGTATATTATATATATATTAGAGCTGTCAGGCGATTAAAATTTTTTAATCGCGATAATCGCATTGTCCATGGTTAACTCGCGATTAATCGCAAATTAATATGTAGCCTTTTTTTTTAGGAAAAAATGTATGCTTCGTGGAACTTAGCAGTTCTACAATAATATATATATATATATATATATATATATATATATATATATATATATATACAGTGGTGGACAAAATTGTTCACACCCCTCTGTTAAAGAAGGACAAACCCACAATTCTCTCTGAAATCACTCAGAACTTACAAAAGTAACAATAAATAAAACACCTGTGATGTCAATTAAAGGACACACCTGAGTTAATCATGTCACTCTGGTCAAATAGTTTTCAATCTTTTATTGAGGTACCATCATTTTTGTCCAGGCCTGTTTCATTAGTTTGTTTTTTTAAATAATTATGTTGATCAACAATTCAAAATTGAAGGCTGATTTTGATTGTTTCATTTTCAATTTTTTTATTTATTGTTACTTTTGTAAGTTTCAAGTGATTTCAGTGAGAATTGTGGGTTTGTCCTTCTTTAACAGAGGGGTACCAACACTTTTGTCCACCACTGTATATATATATCTATATATATATATAGATATATATATCTCATATTTTTGCACTAAAAGATATAAATATCATAAAAAGATATATATATCTTTTATGTATTGTATATCTAGGGTTAAAGCTGAAACACATTTGGAGAACTTTAGCAACTGAAGGCATATGGACTCTCGTCTTACTATCCAGAAAAATCCTATTTATTGATTATTAAATGACATTTAAATCTTCGTATTCTGTTCCCAGGTGTGGTGTTCCCCTACTACTCCAAGAAAGGACGTTACCACTTTAATTTCTTTGCGGCCCATCAAGCATGTCAGGATCAGGAGGCCACTCTGGCTACAGTGGAGCAGCTTTTCTCAGCCTGGGAGGACGGCCTTGACTGGTGCAACGCAGGATGGTTGTCAGACGGCACAGCGCAGTATCCCATCACGGTGCCGCGCCACGGCTGCGGAGGAGAGGACCTGGCTCCTGGTCTGCGCAGCTACGGTCGACGACATCGTCTTCTTAACCTTTACGACGCTTTCTGCTTCTCTGCGTCTACGAAGGGTGAGTGTGAGCACGTCACGGTAGCGCTTTTAACCCCTTCACTGACTGTTCTGTTCTGCTCTAGGGAATGTCTACTTCTTAAAAGGTCAGAAGAAGCTCAACTTCACTCAAGCAGTCCAGGCCTGTGTTAGGGATGGAAGTCAAATTGCCAAAGTGGGTCATCTCTATGCTGCGTGGAAGCTGGCGGGGTTGGACCGCTGTGACGCAGGCTGGTTAGCTGATGGAAGCGTCCGCTATCCCATCACCAAAGCTCGGCTTAACTGTGGTCCGCCAGAACCAGGCGTGCGCAGCTTTGGATTCCCCCCTCTACATCTAAAATTTGGTGTTTACTGTTACCGTCAACCACTTTGATAGAACAAATAGCCTATAGGGTCAAATCAGGATCAGCTTCAAGTGAACGAAAAAACAGATTGAAACCTTGAAAAATAGACATCGTAACTGAAAAAAAATTGAAAATTTGAAAACAAGACATTGTAAATAAAAAAAAAATAAAAATAAAAAAAAAATTGAAAGAAAACCTTCTTCTTCACCTTATCCCTTTAGGGGTCACCACAGCGTAACAGCACCCACTGTTTCTCATCAGTGATTTGTCAGAGTTTTTACGCCGGATGCCCTTCCTGACACAACCCTGTACTTGAGGGGCACAGGGACCCAGTTAGGCAGCAGTATCAAGGGTCTTGCCTAAGGACCCAATCTGGGTGGGGATCAGTGGACAACCCTGGGTATCGAACCCAGGGCTTCTGCGTGTCAGCCCTTCACCTAGCCCACTGAGCCACCCAGCCGCTAAAACTGAAAACTTGAATGAAATCTTGAAAATAAAACAAAGACAATTTAAAACATTTTTGGGAAAAATTTGAAAAAAAAAAAAAATACAGAAAAAAAGAATTGATATTGTTACTGAAAAAAATTGAACATTTACAATATAGACGTTAATAAAAAAAAAAAAAAGAAAATTTGAAGAAAACATTTTGAAAATTTGAAAAAAAAGAAAACTGGAAAAATACAGATTTTAATTGAAATAAGTTTTGAAAACTTGAAAACAATACATGGTAAATTTAAAAAAAAAGTGAACTTAAAAAAAAAAACAATGTTTTGAAAATATGAAAAAATCCCATAAAACTTGAAATAAATCTTCAAAATAAAAAAAAAAAAGTGAAAAATTTGAAAAAATGTTAGGGAAAATTTGAAAAAAGAAAATTTGAAATAAATTTTGAAAATAAACCCTGAAAACTTGAATACAAAATCTAAATGTAACAATTATCAATTGAAAAATAATTTATCCATTAGTAACAGCTGCTGTTTTGAAATTTTCACTTTTTTTTTTTTGCTTTTCTGAATCTTCACTTTCAGTCCTCAGTTTAGTTTCAACTCTGATATTCGATTTAAGCTGATCCTGATTTGACCCCATAAAAGCAGTCCTGACAGTGAACTGTGACCGCAGGGAGGACACACAGAAGGAGTTGGGTCATTTGGAGCTGATTTAAAGGGACAGTAACACTTTTTCTCACATTTTCATCTTGATGTCTCACGTACCATCAGTTGTGTCAAACTATGCACATTCATCATAATCATTGACTGTATTTGAGAACTGGACTGAATGACTCCTCCTCAAACAGGAAGTACCTGCTGGCTCCATGATGCCAAAATCCCATAGATTCTATAGAGAAGTAAACAGCTGTTACTCAGTCATTCTATGTGTCAAAATAAGCATTCTTGATCTGATACTTTTCTGTTAAAAATGTTTTGATAACCCAAATCTTTTCAAATTATATTTATTCTGTAGCTCAAGTTACTCAAGTTGTAGACTGACCAATCAGATCCCTCAACAAAAGAATGTGGTTCTACATTGGAAATGTTTGACGCCATACTTGCTCAGTCCAGTTTTCACATACAGTCAATGATCATACTATACCACAGGAATATCTCAAGGTCTGCCATGATCTAAACTGGCTTATGTACAAACCTGTAACTTATTTTTCTAATGAAATTGTTCTTTCTTTGAAAAGTTTAAAACCTCTGATCTCTCATCTAGAGCATTTTTGTAGTGGAGCAACACATATTGTTCTTTTGTCTTATTTTTTGGGGTTTTGTCCCAGAGCTGGTGAATGGGCTGGAGATCATGGTGGAGAAATGAGCGTCAGGTTCTTACAGCATGAAATCCACACAGAAATATTTTCTGTCTGTCAACAAGTATAGCTTCTTACTGTTGAGCTCTTTATGAACACAATTAACAAAGTAACACATCAATTCTTTATTTATTGTCATTACTAGAGCTCACTTAGGCCGAATCCAAATTCTCCCCTTACCCCTGCGGCTTCTCCCTACCCTTCCATTTGTTGGGGTATTTGAGGTTGTAGTGAATTTCGCACTTGATTTTTTTTTTTTTTAAGGGTAAGGCGTAGGGACTTTGTATTCTTCCAGCGGTAGGGTGAGGAGAAACATTTGTTCTTGTGGGTGTGCACTGAAGCACAGAATTAAATTTAAGTAATGACTTTTTGGTTCAACATGACTTTTTAAAATTATAAAACCAATTTTGTTATGTATTTTCTGAGCTCTGACAGGTACACCGGCAACTATTGATGATGTCATAGAGGGTTAGTAATGTCCAAGGTCTCCGTCTGGCGGGCTAAATGAAGGGGTAGGTAGAAGGTGTTGGGCAGGGGTGTCAAACTCAATCGCACAGGTGGCCAAAATCCAAAACACACCTTAGGTCAAACAGGATAAACATTTATTGAACACTCTAAAACTACATTTTTAAAACTTTAAAACTGTAACTTTTTATCATAATTATGAACTAGATATATAACATTACCTGTGATAATGCTAGTGTGAATGCTGTAAGATGAACTTGTCTGCTGAAGATGCTAGTGCTGATAGCTGAAGATGCTGAAATTGATAGCTAAAAACACTTAAGCTAATAGCTAAAAACGCTGAAGGTGATAGCCAGACAAAATACTAGCTAAATGCCAAATTAACTTAAAAATACTAAAAAAAAACTTGAGTTAGCCAAAACACCTGAAAAAATAGCTAAACTTAAAAATATTCTAAAAAAACCCTGAAAAATGCCTAAATTAGCCAAAACAGGTAGTGAGTGAGTATTTAGCCAACCTCCAAAAAAGCCTAAAAAACAAACAAACAAAAAAAAAGCTAGAATTAGCCAAAACAGCTAGCATGTTGCTGAAATATTAGCTAAACTCCAAAATACCCTAAAAATCTTAGTGAATGGCAAAATAGTCCAAGAAGCTAACAGAATGACAATTTAAAAACTTTAAAACCGTAACTTTTTAACATAATTATGAATAATAAAAAGACAGGAATATTATTCCAGAATAAATCAATTTAAACCTTAAATAACTTTCATTATTTTACTCTCCATAAAAATATATTTGGTCAAAACTATGTAAGTTAGAAATGAGTGCAAGATAACATCGGGTCATTAATAACAATAAAATAAAATGATCTGGGGTTCCGGATAGAATTACACGGAGGGCCGGATCCGGCCCCCGGGCCTTGACTTTGATACCTGCTGTAGGGGTGGGGGAAGAATTTAGATTCTGCCTTACAATAATGGAGTCTTTGGTCCCCGCTGAGAGTTTTTTTTTTGTGTTTTTTTGTGCTCCTCCAGTACTATGCGTGCCTTGTCGGGCATTTTGTAGACATTAGACCCCTCTCACCTTCAAAAAGGGCAAATCCTCTGAAGTCTACAGGTCTGTTGATTTCTTGAAGAATTCAGGATCGTCGTACACTCACTCACATGTTTTTTCCAGGGCATACCCACCACCTGAACATCAGTTATGCAGCTTAGAATAGTTTTGAAGTTTATGCAAAGGATTCCTAGGATAACTATTACAAGTCTGGAATCTTTCTTTAAGGTTTAGTTCGGCTAAAGCGATCTTGTAAACCTTTATCGCTTTGAGACAGTTCATAGCTGTCAGATCTAAGTGTCCTTAGATCCTTTCCTTCCACTACTTTAAACCTACTTTGTATAGTCAGCAGTTGTACATAAAACAAACATATTCATAAATGTCTTTGTTTTAACTTTAGCCGGAGTTCTCCAAAACACTGTTAATTATTATATAAGAAAGTGTCGTACTTTTAGTCTTTCGAGCCACAAAAGGCGCCTGGAAGCTTCAAGGGAGCAGGAAATTCATCCCGTTATTTCTTCTAAACTCATGTCAGCTTGTGATTGTTCTCTGAATAGATTAGAACTGCCACTGACTCTTGGTCAAGTTTAAATCAGTGTCAAATATATTCTGTCCTGTGAAATGTGCTGTTTTTGAATGATAACAAAATGGTTGTCAGCTTTACTCAAATCCTTGTAATATAGAAGCTGCATTGTTTACATAGATTGTAGAAGAGGGACCTTTTCCATTACACACATATTAGTTTGTCATTGTTTTTATGCATTGTACTGTTTTCCTCAGAGTCATTAAAGCACTACTACAGTACTCTGCTGCTGTGCTGTTGTGTGGGTAATGCTAATACATGTACGGCCACAACATTCCAGAAAACAAAGGGAAAAACAACAGCTTGATAGTTTTATTACTTCATTGCAATCAAACGATTGTTCTTATATGTATTATTTTTTTCTTCTTTGCATTCTTATTCATCTTTCACTTTTTGGTCATCTGTATCTTCTGTATACTTAATCTAATTTCTGCACTTTGCTCTCTTCTGCCATTTTCTCTGTAACTTTTCTGCAATTCAACAAAGTTGCTGCAACTTTTGCCATAAAATACACAGGGAAGGCTTGATCTGTTGTAATTAAAAGCTTTTTGGAAATGTTTTTGCTATTTATTTTTTCAAACATTTTATGCTTAAACATATTAAATGTTTCACTTATTCAAACATCCCTTCTCTTGTACAAATTTCTAAGTAAAATTCTTTGACCTGTAAGTATCATTCATTTCTTTTTTTCTTGTTGCTAATTTATCAATTCACTTTCAGTATCTTTTTTGTCTTTTTAAAAACTCTTTTTCTGGTATTTATGCTTGAATTTTGCTTTTTTTTGCAAGCTATAGTTTTTCTGCAACCTGAAGTTTATTTTTGCAAGCTAATAACTTTTCTGCAACTTGGATTTTTTTCCTGCAATTAAGTAAATGCACGGGAAAGACTTTTGCAACTTTAAGTTTAAGCTACATCAATTTTTGCATACTTTTAAGCAGAAAACATCTGCAATTTAAGTAACATTTTTGCTTAACAAACTTCAGTTTCTTCTGCTAAAAGTTATGGAATTAAGAGGAAAAACCTTCAACAATATTGCAAAACAACATATTACCACAGGAAAAGCCTGTTATCTAGTTATTATTTAGCTGCTATTTCTTCTTTTGCTCCTGATCTTTTTCTGATCCATAAGGTTTAAAATGATCAGCATAAATGAGGTTTCCTGTCAGTAAATATACAAAGTCATGTTACAGACTTCCTGTCATAATCTATGACCTGCTGATGTGTTGGTTCAGACCTTTATGTTTTACACTTAGTTCTTTTCTTTTAATGTTGTGTTGAAAGACATTGTTGTTTCAAATGTGATGTAAAATAGATTGCAAATTGGTCCAAGTTTGATAAATTAGGTGTTCATGCCCCACTTGAACTATATTCATGACTTACTGTAGTTCGTCTGTTGGCGTCCTCACAGCGTTTGATTCCTCTTCAGCCTAAAAAGCTGGGGTTTAAAGGGGAGATGTGGTTCAAGACTCTTAGAAAAGGCCTCCAGAGGTGAACAGAGGCTCACTGATTACATGGCACGCAGCGTTTCTAAACATGACCACTGGACACACCAACCAGCACACTCACACTTTCATTATCAGCCTGCGGTCTGCTGAGATTGTGGCACACATGTGGCCTGTAAGGACAAATATAGCACGTGGATCCATAAACGTGCAGAACATGTTACCTCATATACACATGGCTGTGCCCTGTGTGGAAAAGCACACAGTCACAGAGCAGGCCTGTTTGCAGAGATGAAGGTGGCTACTGTAGAGGCTGATGAAGGAGCTATTTACTGAGCGCTTCGTTTGCACAGGAAAGTGAAAAAAAAGAAAAATCCACCTCCATTCCAGGGTTGCTCTCTTTGGCTCAGCAGAGTTCCTTCCAAGAAAAGGGAGCAAATTCCAGCAGGTCGTTTTCACAAACAGTAACGCAACAGTGCGCACAAAGAACTCACAGACGCGAATGGGTCCCAATTTTATTTCAGTAAGAAGGATTTTTCACATCAGGATTAATGATCGGAAGTAATGCCTGTTTGTATGGTGATATTGATAACACAATTCATCTTTTTTATTAACCAATGAAACACTAACAGAGCCACCAGTTTTCCTCAGTTGTTCTGGAGAAGGTTGACTAGATGGATCCAAGTAGACTAGCTTCAAATAATATCATTTTTCTGCTCAGCATCACAAAAATCAGTGTTTGGAGAAATCAGACACAAACTTAAATATCAGAGTAAATGTTGAATTATAAAGGACAGTGTCAGCTTTCTTCTGTTCAGCTCATCCACATGCTTGATTTTCACTCATTTTCTTAGAAACTTCAGTGTCCAGAGCTGTGATCAAAAGGTCTTAAAATGTTTCATACACTCGACTCCAAAGTAATCAACACACATGTAGAGGACGAGTAAATCAAACAGTTTCAAGGGTTTGCTCTAAGTAGGTTTCACACAGATCCTGCTGTTCAGAGAATTTCAGGAAGAATATTTACAAAAAAAAGCACAGTAGAGCGCAAACACTGATTGTAGCTTCAGTGCTGACACAGTTCACAAAACTGCATGGATTTCAGGAGCGGATGTGCAGCTTGTGCACCATCAGGAGGTGATCTTCACCGGCCGGTTTGATGGGTGTTGCTACAGAAAAAGACTGTTTTGTTGTTACATGTTTTCCTGTTTAAGGTGCGCTTGATTTAAGATTCCAGCCAAATGACAAAAAAGACTCAAAAGTGCATGAGTGCTGATTACTTTAAATTCAGGATTGGTGCACTGAAGTACTACTTTAAACATGGATTTCTATTCATCATAAAATAGGAATGAGAAATTATTTGATGCTCTTATAGGAGAATGTTAAATGCGAGGTTGTGAAAACAATAAATATCTGTTGTGTTTTTAGGCGGTATTTTGCCTCAAGGTTAAAAATCACTTATCTAAATAAAACTAAAGATTTATGCTTTTAAGAGTGAGGAACAACTTTATTTTCTTTAAAGAAAACAAAGCTGTAAATTGATTTATGACTGTTTCTTACTCTTAAAGATAGAAACAACTGCTGTGAAGTGTAGATGTGTGTAATGTAGAAGATGTGGACTGGATTTATGCTTCATATGTCTGCACTGAAAGAAATTGAAACTAAAATAAATTAAATGATAACCGGTCTTGTTGTCAAAGTCAAGTTGATGGCCCAAAAGCAGGAGGCGAGGGGTCAGGGGTTTTTATTCAGCATGTGACACAGCAGTGTCATGAAGGAGGGTATGTTTGATGGGACATTTGCACTAGTGTCCATTCTTCTTTGCAAGAAGACTCGTTTGTAGCTCTCTGCGTTTTGTCTTTTCAGTCCTGCTCAGAGCAGCTTCCTCTGCTCCTATTGGCTGCTGACGCCTTTACTTCTTCTCTTCAGGGACCTTTTATGTAATCTACCGCTGACACCTGAAGAAAGACGATATGCATGCTGGTTACCTCTCGTGAACATGTCTGTGAAAACACAAGCTGCATGTTAACTAGAAATGGTTAGGATTTTGTTCTCTAGTAGCTTTTAAAAATGACACATTCTTGTCAATTGTGTCAAACTTTTATTTTCTGCAATTTAGGCAAATCTGAATTCTCCTTTCCCCTCCATTTGAAGAGGCAGTTTAAGTGCTAGTCGTGTCCAGGAAATGTATTTTCTAAATCAGACCCTAAAACGGAGGGATATAAAGTCCTTCGTCGTGAGGCTAAAAAAGAAGCGCTTTTCTTCACATGGATTCAAATGTAAGTAATAACGTTTTGTTGCAGCATGACCTTTTGAAAGTTATAAAACCGCTGCTGTTATGTAGATTCAAGCGCTGCAAGCTCCGCGCTAACGCTAGCAGACCAGCAATTATTGGTGACATCATCAAACCAAAGTGACGTCCGAATAACGAGACACAACTCTTCGTTTGGAGGACTAAGTGTAGGGAAAGGAAGCACTCAGATTGGGCATTTATACCCCATTTGTTTTCAGATTTTAGTCTCCAAAAATGTCTTGGGTTGACGAAACAGAATCTATTTCTTCTGGTTAGTCGCACATTATTGAAGCCAGTAAACATGCGACTCTGGGTTATGCTACGGTGTGATCGGCGCGTTAATAATTGAAAATAAAAAATCAATAAGAAATATTTTGATTGTATCCATGTAGGTAAAGTATTGGACCACAAAATTGGTGGAATTTTTTTATATATTGATTTGTTGACTTCGTCTTAAGATGCGAGATGAGTCGTGTGAAAAGATACACACCCTTAGTCGTAGCACTAAACAATAAAACCACAGACAAAAAAGAGCAGATTACTTTGTTCTTGTCTTGTTTCTTTGTTCATTTTTAAAATAAAAAAATCTATAATATTAATAATAATGAATATAAAAGTTGCATTTTTCTAAGTTTGCATGTGCTCACACCACCCCTGACTGACTTCCTGCTAACTGGCTGTACTGAAGGATGGTCAAATAGGGAGGTGGGATGAACCAAACCTGTCTGCTCACCTTCTGTGCACTCCACTTGTGGCTCCTCCCACTGCCCACTCGACATGCAGCGGATGAAGGGCAGGTGGCGCTGTACGTAACCCACGTCACACTGGTAGCGGACTGTAGAGTTGACCGGGTAACTTTCTTTGTTGGCTCCAATCAGACTTGCATGATCCACTGCAGGAGGAGCTCCACACATTTCTAACAAGATGGAAAAATGGAAGATAAATCAACACGTTTTATTTTATCAGCAGCAAAAAGAAAAGAAACTAAGTTTTAAAATGTTAAAAGTTATATATTTCGCCATGTACATGTATTTTGCTCATGCTAAGACATCCTGTCAGACACCTCAAAACACAATCAGATCAATCATTTTACACAGCAGCTTTCCCTGTAGTCATTGAGGGCTGCTACGATTAGTCGACTAATCGACTATTAAAATAGTCGTCGACTATTAAAATAGTCGACGACTATTTTAATAGTCGATTAGTTGTTTCTTTATTTTATATGGAGTCAGAGTGTAGGAAAGTTGAACACCAAAAAATGCACTTTTTAATATTTAAGTCAGTGAGACCAAATCTTCATCTTTAGTGAAAAATAATTCCTTGTTTCAGATGTTAACCCTTGAATGTTAACATTCACATTATATTGATTCTCTCGCTCCTTTCCGTAAGTTTGTTGGCAGGTAAAACTCAATCACACTTTCAGCGATTTCAGCAATCTTCGTAAAAACATTCCTCATGTTTAGAACATTACTGTTTGTATTTTTGTTTTCATAAACTTTATATTTTTGAAATATTGAGCAAAATATCCCCCCATAGGAAAATAAATAAGAAAACTTTCAAATTTCAAAATTTTAAGTAGATTAGCAACAAGACTTTAAATATATTCATGGGCTATGCTTCTATCTTTATAGCTATTTTTGTTACTTTTTGTCAAAAAAATTTGGAGTTTACCTAATATTATAGTAACATGCTAACATTTTTGGCTAATTTGTTTCCCACAGGGTTTTCTTTTTCTTTTTTTAGGCTAATTCAGAGTTTAGCTTCAATTTTAGCAACATGCTAATGTTTTTGGCTAATTTGTTATCTATTGGGTTTTTTAGGCTAATTTAGAGTTTAGCTAATATTATAGCAACATGCTAATGTTTTTGACAATTTAGTTTACTTAGGAATTTTAGGCTATTTTGGAGTTAAGCTAGTGTTTAAGCAATGTGCTAGCTTTTTTGGCTAATTTGGCATCTATTGAAGTTTTTTAGGCTAATTTGGAGTTTTAAGCAATTTTACTACAAAATGTTAAGAAATGTTGGTCAACTTCAGCACTCTTTAATATTTCTTTAACGAAATTTCCAGTCTTTATGCAAATGTAACATTTTGCAAATAGCTTTTGTATTTTCAGCAATTCCCCGCAGTAATTAGAGTCAATTGCATCGCCTTTTTCAGCAAAAAGCTTCAGCATCTCCAGTGACTATTTTCAGCAGTTAATGCAACTTTTCTAGTTTACTGTAATATTGTTTTAATACCAGAATCTACTGAAGGACAGAAGCTGAACGATTCAATAAAAGTTTAACAAACTCTTATCTTCATTGTCTTTATTTTTAGTTAATTTAAAGCTAATGATGGTTAAGATGTGTGTTTTACATCCACTTTGTGAATGACTAATCGTTAAAAATAATCGGTGATCAGTTGACTATTAAAATAATCGTTTGTGACAGAACTAATCTCAACAGTCCATATTACTCTAGATGTCCAATAATATTTTTTGCAAAAAGTGTAAAGACCTGTATGCTTGACGAGCTCAATCTTGCAGGTGAAAGAAAGGTGGTAATTGCACGGCACATCATTCCACTGCCCATCGTCGTGTCCAATCGCCACGACGCAGTCCTCCTCAGAACCAAAGTAGTTGTCCGGCTGGTTCGGCCTCCAGTTCTCAAAAGTCTGATGAAAGGATTGAAAGAAGTGGCTGTTGTTCTAAAGAGAAGTACACCTAGAAAACATTAACCAGCTGAAATCCAGGTGGAGCTCACCCGAGGACTGCCGTCTGTCCAGCGGAACTCATTCATCACATCTTTATCGTTTAGTCCAATCCAATGGTAATCTTTGTTGTTGGCTGGAAAGAAAAATCTTTTGTCTTTAATCCATGAATTACACTGACACAAGACATGCTTCAGTTTACTTTGAAGTCCCACTATAATCATCTATTGATCTAAAAGCATCCCCAGGTATGATCATGCTGCTTTTAGCCTAAATAAGAAAAACTTCTGTTGTTTTCTATGACAGTTTCTGCAGAGCAGCAGGAGTTCATTAGAAATTCACCTCTGAGTTGTGGGCGGGGCTGTTTGTGTAAGAAAGCCTGCCCCCACTTCCTGTCATCCATCTTTATACTGCTAGCTTACAGCCCCTCATAACCTCAAACTAATATTACAAGTGAAACAAAATGGTGAACAATATCGTCTCTATCCAGCCGTTCAGTTCTGATCCAGATTCCAGCTCAAACGAGGAAAACAAAGACGTTCATGGATCTATTTGTCTGTAATTGGATGCATCAGAATGGGGCGGAGCATGGAGCTTATGGCCCACTGATGGTAGTTTCTACATCCCAACAATTGTTTCTGCTCCTGATTCACAACAATTTGAATAAAGTAATTCACAGAAATGCTATTTAGAGCTTTTTCTCTTTATATTTGTCAGAAAAATGCCATAAGAACATCTGTGGAGCTTCATTGGATCAAAAGATGGCCTACCATTGATAAAGTGCTGCTCTTCCTGCGACCTGATGCTGACCAGGTGGCTGTTGTGATCCTGACAGTATTTCTCTGCATCCGACCAAGTCTTTCGATCCTCCACCCGGAGGTAACAGCTGCCCCCAAACTCCGTCCATTCTTCAGGACAGTCCTGGACACCTGCACACAGAACTCTCTCAATGAACTTCATGTTCCACATTTGTGGGCACAGTACTACAAGAACCAGAGAACTCACCTGTGACTGAGTCTGGCTGCTTCATGACAGCAGGAGTCGCCAACAACACCGATGGTTTTGTGGTTGGACTTGTGTAATCTGCTTCTGGAGTCGCTGCATAAGCTGCAGGCTCTGTGGGATCCTCCTCTCTGAGCACTTCAAGTCCAGATGAGTCAACAGTGAAGCTGAACTCTGAGTATGTTGATGCATCAACAGGCTTCTCAGGAGGGACTCCACTTCCTGATATGTCCAAAGTTCCTCTGACCTCGTGGGTAATGGCTGACCCGCTGCCTTCGCCGCTCACCTCCACCCTTCCTGAAGTATGCTCCTGGTGCGCTCTTGATAATGCAGACACTTTCAATACGTCATCTGTTAGGTAGATGATGTCAGGATAATGTTCTAGAGGTTCTCCTGAAGCAGAGCCACTGCTTGATGTACCGGATGGGAAACTCCTGGGGGCGCCACTAAAGAACCCTGATCCAGACGTATCGTGTCCTGATGCTTCCTGCTCTTTAGACGGTTGGGATGTCAGATCAATGCCACTGTGGTCGATAAAGAAGATCCCTTCTCCAGAGCCTGACGCAGACACATCTCCCGATCCAGACGATGAGGATTCTCCTGACCCAGACCCACTTGTGCCAAAGTAGCCCCCGCTGAAATAAACTCCTCCCTTGCCTAGTTCTTTCTCAGTTGGCTTTGGGGTTTTTGTTGCCTCCACCATCTCTCCATCCACAAAGAAGATCTGGGAATCTCCACCGCTGCCACTAAAGCCCCCGCTTCCACTAAAGTCCCCACTTCCACTTCCGCTTCCACTTCCACTTCCAAATCCGCTTCCGCTTCCAAATCTGGTTCCGCTT
Source organism: Oryzias melastigma (assembly GCF_002922805.2). Lineage (NCBI taxonomy): Eukaryota > Metazoa > Chordata > Actinopteri > Beloniformes > Adrianichthyidae > Oryzias > Oryzias melastigma. Next base: position 4,762,697 of record NC_050517.1, read on the forward strand.
CCAAATCCGGTTCCGCTTCCAAATCCACTTCCGATTCCAGTTCCAGATCCACTTCCACTTTGAATTCCACTCCCAGTTCCACTTCCACTTCCAGTGGTGAATCCTGATCCTGATGAACTGGAATAGCTGTCAGCCCCAGATCCAGAAGCGGAGCCACTACCTGAAACTCCGGGCGTGAAGATGACCGTACTTCCTCCTTCTGCTTCTTGTGGACCTCCAGAGGTAGACGGGTCTCCAGAGCTACCACTGTGACCGCTGAAGCTGATGTTGTGTCCTGACCCAGATCCATCCTCACTGGTGCTGGTGGAGCCAGACTCCACAGAGGAATCATTGGTGGCAGACGGCTCCGATGTAGGAGTTTTTGAAATGTTAAACAGACCTGAGAAGACAGCAAATACCAGTGTGACAAATGGCAAGGAGTTAAAGAAAAAATATCAAATGTTATCTTAAGTCTTATTTATGGATTTTATTTTTTTATGTAGGTTTCTTTCAATTCAAATAAACATCCGGTACTTTTTGTGTATACCAAAGTCTTTCTTAAAAAGAGCACTTAAATAAATCCACTGAACCGTGGAAATTGGTGGCAGTATTTTTAGCTTTTCAGTGGTTTCAATCACCCATCTTACCTGTGAAGCTGAACTGCTTGTGGGTAACTGTCTTGTTGATAACATCATCAGTTGATGAGAGAATTATGCTGGTTTCATTTTGAGAAAGAACTGAAATTTTATCTGGAAAACACGCAAACAGATTAAAAAAATAATGTTCCAACTGAAAATGTGGTTCAGACTCACTTCAACATGAAGACAACAGGAGAGTTAACTTTTGAACTTTGTTTTTGATTTTGAATAACTTCACAACTTTTGTACCGTATTCTTCACTTTCATACACTTTACTCATACTCATTTATTCTTACATATAAAAGACTATTTGGGAGGTCAGACAATAATATCAGTATTTCAGATTTAAGGAGGAAATTGAGGAGTTATGGCTGTAGGTAACGTGGACATGCAGTTTAGGTGCAGGACACCCTGAACCAAAAATAAAAAAAGACTTGATTTCATTGAGTCACTTGGGCTTGTAATATGCAGTATCAGGAAAGTGATTGCTGATAAAGTCTGAGTGTACTAAGCATATCAGTTGACCCTTCAGACAGACAAGGAGAAAAATGTTTGAAATGTGTTTGTAGGATAAGGTATTAAATATGACTGCAGTCTGTCCGTTCATCTCAGCATTTAGTGGATCTAAGTTTCGTTTTTTTTCATTAGACCTCACCCCGCCCATTCCTACCTCTGAAACAATAGGCATCGTAGCGTGAATGCTCATCTGGGAAGCCCGTCTGATTGGGGAAAGCATAGACGCTGTGGACCCCAGCCAGCCCGCCCCCACACTGAGGCTTGGGAATGGTGATGGGGAAGCGGACGCTGCGGTCCATCAGCCAGCCTGGGGTGCACTTGTCAAATCCATGTTTCCAGGCAGCATAGAGCTGACCTGTGGTGGCCAAGGTGGAGTTCAGACTCTGGCAGTGCTGCACAGCCTCTTCGTAGGAGAAGCTGTCGTAGTCACTGGCAAAGAACACCTCGCCTGGAAGACAACAATCATGAACAAAAGGAGAGCTTTGACATGACACATTTATTTAGAGATGCACTCAGAATTTCGTAGTGCTTACCATTGAGACCCCCCACATAACAGTATACATCGTAGCGCTCAGTGACCGATCTCACTCCGTAAGATCTAACTCCTGGACGTGTGTACAGGTTTCCATAACAGTTTTTTCTTGGTGTCACAACTGGATACCTAAACACAAACACTTGTTGGGTTTATAATTCTAGGCTGTAAGGACTTAAATGGGAACAGAATTCAGCAATAAACACTTATGAAAAAAGGGTAAGTCAGTGAACTGGTCCTCACCGAACAGTTTGGTCTTGCACCCAACCGGCATCACATTGGTGTAGTCCATTCTCATAAGCCTCCTGTAGCTGCTGGGGGCTGGCGATGACTGCCCCGATATTCCTGCAAGCTTGCTGAGCCTCAGAAAAGGTCAGAGTGTACCGGCCGGTGATGGGTCGGTAGAGAAACACCACACCTGCAACAAGAGAAGGATAAGGGAAACAATATAGTTAATGGCTGGTTTTCACACAGAAGTTCTTCTAAATCACTCAACAGTTCTTCTTAGCTTTTAAACGTGGTGCTACTTGCACAAGTGTCCTGTGTTCTATTTTCATTTTTCCAAAAAACATCTTTGTGGCAAGACCTATCAAGTGGACATTTGGAAAAGCTCAAAGGCTTCTGTGGCTGACCTGGTGTGTAACAATCTCACCTGTGGAAGACATCTGCTTGTTCCAGTTTGTTGAAACCCCAGACCAACTTTTTTTATCTATCGGACTAGGTGGAATGGGCATTATGACCACGTCTCCTGTCTTCACTTCATGAGTTGCAGGATCACCGGTCAGTCCAAAGGTCCCGGGGGGAGGCGTAGTCATCTGTAAGTCTTCAGCAGAGAAGAAAAAATGCTTGGATGAGTTTTGAGAGCATATTTTAAAAATGTAAAATGTATTTCAATTTAAAAAAAGAATAAAAAAAGAACTCACCTCCGAAGCAAATGGCATCGTAGCGGTTGTCTGGATAAGGGTATCCCGTCTGGTTGGGAAATAAGTAGACGGTTCTGACTCCCAACAGTCCTCCTCCACACTGAGGCCTGGCAATATTTATTGGATATCGGACGCTCCTGTCTCCCAGCCAACCAGCGCTACAGACATCCATGCCATTCTTCCAGGCAAGGTAAAGCTCTCCAGTGGTGGCCAGCCTGGCACCGAGTTTGGCACACTGATCTTGTGCTTCGTAGAAGGAAAACTTCTCAACTGATGTTGAGTAGAAGACTTTACCTGAGAGGAAGGAGGTTAAAGATGAGGATGAAGCACATCGACACCAAACCAAGTACTTGTTTCCACACAAAACTGAAATGTTGATTCTCAGGTGAGCATTCATTACCTGTTAACTTCTCAGCAAAACAATACACATCGTAGGTCTCATTTACATTTCTCACACCATAAGTTCTCACACCAGGAAAGCCTTCCTTATCTCCAAAGCAACGCCAGCGAGGCTCATGGATAGGGTACCTGGAAATGAAAGAGAGAAGAGATCCTGAGCAAATGCTATTTATTTCACTGACCTGTGTTACATTTAGAATATCAAAGGCTTTTAATGTGTCTATCAAATTCCCTTTACTTCTTTGAGTGCTGCTTTAATTGTTTGATGCTTCTTTCTTGCCTCATCTCGTGTCCATTTCAGTGAGGATATAAGAGAATACTACCAGACCTGACAGTTTGATCGGACAGCCATCCGGCATCACACTGCTGGAATCCGTCATCATAAGCAGCCTGAAGCTGTGCAGGTGTAGCGATGACGGCACTGTTCTGAATACAAGCGGCTTTGGCTTTCTCAAAGGTCATGGTGTAGCGGGTGGTAATGGCGCGGTAGTGGAACACAATACCTGTAAGATATACAAAACGAATGGATGGTGAAGTTAGAAATGATCCGCTTAACTTTATATCTGCAGATTGACTAAGTTTGGCGATAAACAAATGCTTGACACTGGAGTCCTGAAAAAGAATTGTTAGCATACCCTGAACCTTGATGTCCACAGAGCTGTAGCTGTCCTCCACCCCTTGTATCACCTCACAGTGGTAGGTTCCAGAGTCTTTGGATCGAAGTTCTGTCAGCTCTATGGAGGCGTCCGTGGGGACCATGGGGTAGTTGACCATCGTCACTCTGTCCTCATACTCTGGCTTCACGTTGACTTTCCCTTCTGATGCTAGAAGGATGGTGATCATTTTCCTGGGTTCCTTGGTGACAAAGGTCCATTTGATGTGGTGGGAGAGTGGGCTGATGGTGGGGGCTCCCGGGTCGTTGACGGTGTTGTCTTGGAAGTAGCATGGCACGATGACTTTGCTACCCAGCAGAGGGCGAAGGGGCGTCTCCACGGGGATGCTCACATGTAATTTACCATCCATCTCTGCAAAAAGGATCACCAAAATTAGACGTTCTATGAATCCATTAGAATGTTACATAAAGCACTGTAAAGCCGGCCCGAGTTCAGGTCAAAAAATTCAAAGCGTTTGTATCTGAAATGCATAAAAACAGAAAACAGTAAATACAAAGTAAATCAACACTTTGCCCTCTTTTTCTGTCCAGCAGCTGATTAGACAGGTAGAAGCAGAAAGCCTTTGATTGGACAGATTTTAAGTTTGCGCTTAAGTTTCTGTTATAGCTTTCCTGAAACAATTAGATTCACAAGAGCCTGAATAGATTAGATTCTGATTTGTTTCTATTCTTTCGATTCTTCAATTCAATTTTGAATTTACACATTTATACAAATCAGTTTAGAAATACACGAATAATCTACTATATGATTTGAATATATTTATATAATCTGATTCAGTTCACATACTGTAAATGTATCAGTGAAATAATGAGATTGTTAATATCATCCAGTGTTACATGGATTCTCTAAAGGAGAAGTTCTAACTAAAATGTTCAGATCATTAACATTGGAAACATTGTTCTGCTTCTCCTGGAGGACGTTTCAGTTTGGACACTAGGTGGAGATCACACTATAGCATTACAGTTTATTCAGAAGAAGAAGAAAGTATGAGGAATAACCAATGTTTTAAACTACAAACTATTACTTTAAAAATATTTCCTTAAAAGAGTTAAGAAAATTCATGTATGTGAGTTTATAAAGACGTTCATGGGAATTTTCATTAAATGTTAGCATCAAGCTAGCGGACTTTAGCTTTATGTGCTAAATCGGTTTATATTTTTTTATGAATCGATCATTGATCTTTTAAGCTTAAATCAATTCAAATCGATTAATCGATTTTTTCAACCCTACTCTAGTTTTTGTTATATACTTACTAAATAAATTCTGGACTTGTGGTAAAGTTATGTGAAATACTTACAAAAAATGAAGGTATTACATTATCCACTTTACCTTCAAATAAAGAAACTGTTTTATAATTTAATATGATGAAGTCTCACTCCAATCATCTTTTGATCTCATGTCAAAGTGTTCCCAGTGATCTTTTATTTATAATTATGTCGTTTTTAAGAAAAAAAATCCAAAAGTCTGTGTCATTTTCTAGGACACAGTTTCTGCAGAGCAGCAGGAGTTCATTAGAAAATCCCGTCTGAGCTGAGGGTGGGACAGTTGGCATGGAGTAAGCCCACTTCCTGTCACCCATCTGTTTATATGCTCGCCTGATAGCTTACAGTCCCTCACAACTCCAATTTAACATAACCGGTGCAAAAAAATGACAAGCAATATCAGAGCTATCAGTCGTACAATTTGGATCCAGGTTTCAGCTCAGATGGGGAAAACAAAGACTATTTGTCTGCATCAGAATAGAGCGGACCAGGGAGCTGCAGCCTGTCGATTACAGTTTCTACATCACAAATACGCTCTTTTTTAAAAGGTATTTTCTCATCTCCTTCTGATTCACAACAATTGGAATAAAGAAATACTGAGAAATGCAATTTTGAACTTAATTTTCCTTATCTATGTCTTCAGCATGAGTTAAATGCCAGAAGAAAATGTAAAAACACAATTTTCATCGGAGTGGGTCCTTAAGAAACTTTTAAAGAAACCTGCTCGAGAAAATACATCCAAAAATAAGTATGTTGAAGCTTTTAAGATCAATCTACATGCATTTCAATTAGTCAGAATAAATGTCAAATCATCTGATGATCAGAAGACCAAGATTTAAAGTCCCCCAAGACAATATTGTTTATTTAAAGAAATTGTTCCCATTAGTGTTTTAATCACGATTTTAAAGTTTTTACCTCAAATCCCACAACCTAAATGTCTTAAAAACACATTTTTCATGTTGATCTGAAGCTTCTGTTTCCGAAATCTCCTCTGAGGGGGCGTGGCTTTTAGCAGCTCCGCCCCTGATCCCCCTGTCTGACTCTGATAGCTCTGTGTCTCTCTAACATAAATCTTCACCACTGCTACATAAAAACATCCATCAATCTGGGTAATGTCCAGCCGTATGGTTCTGATCCGGATGTCAGCTGGACGAGGAAGTGAAGATCTTCATGGACAGAACTTCCTCCAAAATCCTGATTCTTTCTCCTTCCAGTTCACCAAAGACTCTTTTAGCTAATTCTCCAATGTTTATTGACTGTGATCAATACATTCAATCATTGGTTTCTCAGAGTTCTTGATAAAATAATCAAAGCTAACATCAAAATGCTCTTTCATTGATTTACAATCCTTTCCAACTGCGGTCAAATGAGCCGCCGTTCACATTTCCGTGGTCACATCAAGAAGCTCCGTGGAGTCTGGTGGAGATTTTCCAGCGTTCTCAGTCCTGCTACCGTAAGTATTGGATGAAACTCACACCAAAAATCCAGTGATGCTGATTTGACCACAGAAATGTGAACGGCGGCTCATTTGACTGCAGTCAATGTGAAGATACCATCTTCTCTTCTCCAGAACCTGAACTAGACACTAGGAACAGATGAGGGTTTAGTGCATGTGCAGCAGAGCTGTTGATGGAAAGAAGATCATTCATTCAAACAGTCTGGTTTTCATCAGTGTTTCTCACATTTGAGTCGCCACAGACGCAGCCTTACCATCATAGCTCACAGTTGACATTGCCACGGTGAAGGGCAGGGACACAAACAGCAGAAACAGGGAAGTCATGGCAACCTGGCAAAAACAAAAAACTGGAATTACCTTCAATTTTATTGTGAAACAAACTCATTCAAAGTTTCTAAACACTTGTTTTCTCTTACATGTTATCCCAGTTTTTACAAACATATTCCATGAAAGTACAATAAACAACAGCACGATCAGAAATGTTTTTTTCTTCTTTTTCTCCAGCTTATATTTATACTCTGCATTATCTAGAATATAAGGATTATTTGGTTTTGGATTCCACTTGTTGGAAAAAAGATGTCAAGTGTTTCTAGAAACCATTTAACTGCCTGCTAAGCAATGAAAGCACCTTTGTTTCTCTGCACACAGGAACTACTTAACTCTAAAATTAGTTTGGACTGAGTGAAAAACGTCTGGTTGATTCATTACAAGCTTTATTTGCATTTGTTCCAAGTATATGAATAGTGAAGCTGGACTTTTCCTCTCAATCCCAGATGTTTGTTTCTGTGGCTCTTTTTTTTGGTTTTTGCTGAATGAAACATGGCGTTTTGGTTGGTGTGAGCCAGATATACCAGCTGTAGTCCAGCAGCAGTTTGAAACTTCAGCTGCTGCTTGATGGTCCACTGTGAGGTCAGTCAGTCCTGACTGTGCACTGAAACATGGAGACTATCTGAACTCTGAGATCACAGCCTCTAAACGAGTATTGTGCTTTGCCTTAGTAACACTATGTACTGAACTCTTAAAGTTCAGGTGTTCAGTTTAACCTGCTGCTATGTTGGGTGCATTGTGCATTCGACTACTTTGTTAGGAGCCAATGACTCTAGTTGCTTTTACACAATAGATATGGCGATACAAGTCACAGAACGTATCAAGAAAGAAGCTGTATGAGTCACCAAACTGACTGCTCATAGCTTTGGAAATATTTGGGTATGAGCTACACAATGGGGTCATGCTGACTTCTCGAAGCTGTGGATTCCAAAATGAATCTCCTGACTTTTTGTTCCCTTTGATACCTGATAGTGTGTAATAATTCAATTCTGTGAAGGTACGTCCACTACAAACTGTTCCCCCAAAAAGAGAAGAAAGAACATTTTTTATGGTCCATCATCATAAATAACATTTTCTTAACAGAATGTGTTGTATTCTGGTGGACATTTGACCAACAGGCTGCCATACTTTTTTATTTTAAAAATACATAGAAACAAACCAAAAATGCAAAAACAGAAACAAAAAACATCGGAAAAATATATTGTCAATTCTGTCATTATCTTTATTGATTCATGACAGCAGAAAAAAAGAACTCTCACTTGGTTTGTTTATCTGTTGCTCTGGCAACCATAAACATAAATAGCTGTCTCTATGTGTGGATATCAAAATACCAACCAAGCAGACTTCAGTTTAAGACAGGGGTGTCAAATTCAAGCACACAAGGGGCCAAAATCCAAAACACACCTTAAACCGCGGGATGAACAGGATAAACATTTATTGAACACTCTAGAACTACATTTGTAAAACTTTAAAACTCTAACTTTTTAACATAATTATGAACTAGATATATAGCATTACCTGTGATAACGCTAGTGTGAATGCTGTAAGCTGAATTTGGCAGCTGAAGATGTTGGTGCTGATAGCTGAAGATGCTAAAATGTATAGCTGAAAACACTGAAGTTGATAGCTGAAAACGATGAAGTTAATAGCTGAAAACGCTAAAGCTGATAGCCAGCTAAAATATCATCTAAATGCCAAATTAGCCTAAATGAAGCAAAAAAAAACGTAGGTAATCCAAAACAGGTAAAAATATCTAAACTTCTAAATATCCTAAAAATCTGAAAAAAAGCCTAAATTAGCCGAACCGGATAGCATGCAAATATTACCCTAACTCCAAAACAGCCAAAAAAAACTGAAAAAATAAAAGCCTAGATTAGCCGAACCAGCTAGCATGTAGCTGAAATATCATTTAAACTCCAGAGTAGCCTAAAACATCTCAGTAAATGCCAAAATAGTTCAAAACGCTAGCAGAATACCACTTTTTAAAACTTTAAAACTGTAACTTCTTAACATAATTATGAATAATAAAAAGGCTTACTCCAGAATAAATCAATTTAAACCTTAAATAACTTTCAATATTTATGTCTTTGGCACATGTGGTTTAAGTTATCAGGTAATCCTTCACTCTACTCCACCGTCAATCAAAAACCTCTATTTTATATGAAGAGAAACAGTCATTTTTTCTTTGACATAAACTTGTTTGAGTTTACTTTCCCATTCATTCATTCATAGTCGATTTTATATTCTTCCAATTCAATGTCATTGTTTTTCTAGCAATACCTAATAGTAGATGAGGACGATTCTTTTTAGTAAAGCTTTTAGCTGATATTTTAGTATTATTTTACATTTCCAAATTTTTTTAGATGCTATCTGCCATTCATTTTTTCCTGTATTTATCTAATATTCAAAGTTGTCATTGATTTGTCTTGTATTTTAATTTTTATGAAGCACTTTGTGAGTTGCTCTCTTTGAAAAGTGATATTTAACCAAAGATTTATTTACTTGTATCAAATTATGGAATAATCTTGAAAAATCAATAAAAGAGTTCAGTTCAATTACTACATATAAAAACAGTGAAAAAACAAACGCTCACACAATATAAGTCATTGGGAACGGGTTAAATTTTAAGAAAAGGAGAGCTATTATTTTAGGTATTTGGTTTATTGTGTGAATGTTTAATAAGCATTGACTCAATAGTGATTCTCCAGCTCCTTTCCATACGATTTTCAGAAACTCAATCAAACTTTCAGCGATTTCTGTAATCTTGGTATCAAAATGTTCAGCTCGTTCTGGACATTACTGCTTGTATTTTTGGTATTCATAAACTTTATAGTTTTTAATATATTGAGCAAAATATGTCCCATCGAAAATGAATGAGAAAGTCTTCAGATTTGAAAATTTCAAATAGATTAGCAACAAACCTTTAAATATATTCATGTTTTCATTTTTTATAGTAATTTTCAAAAAACTCTGAGTTTATGTTATATTTTAGAGCCATGTTGATGTTTTTGACTAATTTAGTTCACTGATGAATTTTAGACAGTTTTGGAGTTTAGATGATATGTAAACAACGAGCTAGCTTTTTTGGCTGATTTGGCATCTATATTGGTTTTATGGGCTAATTTGGAGTTTAGTTCATTTTTAAGCAACACACTAAATATTTTCGCTACATTGGCATGTGTTAAGGATTGTTAGCAGTTTTACTACAAATTTTTCAAAAATGTAGGTCGACTTCAGCGCTCTTTCATAGGTCTTTAATGAAATTTACAGTGTTTTAGCAAATTTAACATTATGTAAATAGCTTTTGCATTTTCAGTAAATAGCTGCAGCAATTAGAGTAAATTGTGTCAAAAATTTTATCAAAAAGCTTCAGCATCTTCAGTGACTACATTCAGCAAAAAGCAATCAAACTAATATTATCACAGGTACTGCAAGTTTTCTAGTTTATTTTCTTGTTGCTTTTGTTGTTTGTTTTTTTCTTTTTTTATTTGTTTGCTTTTGCCAGCTGTCTGACATATAATGTTACAACACAAAAAGATAGATTTGGTAAAAATAGCTTGATTGATTTATTTAAATGGGGCAGAGACAAGTTTCCTCTTTCTGTCCTCTTTCATTTTCACCAAGGACAAGAGTATTGTGACATTTTTCTCTGTGTGCTATGAAAATTAATTAATTAAATAAACTAAACTACTACTACTTACTACAGTATATGAATGGCATTTCTTTCTTTGTTTTTGTAAATGTCATTAGGCAAAAACAGTAATGTATCTGCAGGTATTTCTATCATGAATATCTTTCCATTTCCTCCCTAACCTAAATCCTATCATCTCTGCTGCCATGATTAGATGTATTGTTATTGAAAAAAAAAAAACTTTATTGGCATGAAAAAGCTTACTTCTAACACGTGCGCAGCTTCAACTGTGATACATGACTGGTGATTCTGCTCTCGTAGACATTTCTTCAGCACATCTCACACACAGCTGATGTAAGTCCCAACGGAACCTGCTTTGTTCTACAAAACTGCCCCAGATTACCCAGAACCTTCTGTTAACCCCCTTTCCTGATTCAAAGACTTTCAGTAGCTAGACAGAAAATGATGAACTATTTAAGCTCTAATCATAGTTTGTACTTAAATAAATAACGTTTATGTAGATTCAACAGTGTGACTTGTTCAAATCTCTGAGGTAAAGAGTGACGTGGGTGAATGCACGTGCGGGGGCTGCTGGTGTTCTTTGAGGATCTAGCACTTCCAGTACAGCAAGACCAATATTTGCCCTGCTGTCTGCGATCTATCTTGAGAGTCCAGTTTGACAGGAAGCACAAAATACCAGACAGTGTCATGCTACAGATGCATAAATCCATCCAGTAATAATCACACCCTTAGCATAATTCTCTCACACTCAGTTCAAGTTGCCATGTGATAAAACTTTGATTTACTTTCCAGTTTTATCTTGATGCACGAACACAATAAAAGTCTTTTTGGTATTTTCCTAAGGTCATGCTGTTCAGCCCCCTAAAAGGTGCTGTGCTCTTTTTAAATGCATCATTTGAACTTAATGACGTGCACTTGGATTTGTGACCAAATCTCTCCAGGTCAGAGCGAGCCAATCAGCCGCGCTCCACAGAGGACCCATTGAGCCGGTGGGGTGGCTGTTTTCTCCCCAGGCCCGCTGCTGTGGTATGTCCTGCTCCCAGCTGAGGTGGGGGGCAATGAGGCCTCGGTCTGTTCCGTCAGTGAACAGGGGCAGGGCCCTGGGAGGTGTGACCCTGCCAAGGTAAACACGAGGCGGGCATCCAGCGACACCCCTTCCCCCAACACACACACCCCACCACCACCTTCACTGACTGAGTCCCTCAGCAGCAGAACAGAGCTGACATTGATATGTGCGCACACAAGACACAGACTCCGTCTCATAGATCACAGGGGATGTGAGGGAACCATACACACGCCTAATGACACAGACTGTAAAGCCCGTGTGTGAAACAGCACACAGGTTGTTGAAACAAGAACGGCGGATGCTGAAAAACATCACCCTGCATGTGTCCGTGAGAACGCACAGCTGCATGATTAACTGTTAACGTGAGAATCGCAGCTAAGCTCTGCTCATTTCAACATTTCAGAATTACGATTCACAGCATGTGCGTGTGCGCCCTGATGTAACCACGGCAACAGGATGCCACTGAGCGCCAGTTTGCTTCCATCTCCCTTAAGCAGAGCTGTGACCAAACACAGACAGGATTCTAACAAGTGTTGCTTACAGCGTGTAAAAACAAAGGAAACATCTCTGTGTGTTTCCCCACATCAAATCCAACACAGCGGATGGCTTCACTTGAATTGAGGGATCCTTTCTTCAACACAGGAAGCCCTAAAATGTGTAGAGTGCAGTGCAGATAAATTATTTTTTGTTTTAGTGCACCTTCATTTTTTTAATTCATTCAAGCTCTTCTTTCTTATTTGCCAGTAAATAATTGGACACGTCCATCTTTTCCATTCAGTCATTTTCAATGATCTCAAACTTGTTGGAAATTATATTCAACCCATTAGCGCCTGAATTTATTTCCAGCTCTGAAAAAAAATAGCTAATATTGAAGTAGATGCTACATTGACATCATTTTAGAGCCAAAGTGGTTTGTTGCATATTTGAGACAATAGGCAATAAGGAGTTAAAACTAAACAAACTTCCTTCATATTGAGGTCGTTAAGAAAAAAATGCATCCACAAAGCCTTCAAGAAGCAGCAAGAGAGAGAGATTTCAGATGTAAAAGATCATTGAGTTAAAATCTGACAAACTTATTAAAAAAAAGTGTTTTTTGAGGAGCTGACAAACAGAAAAAGAAAGTAACAAACTGTCTTCTTTTAGTGACGAAGTTCTCTTTTGTTAGACCTCTAAAGACCTGAATAACCATCTCTCTCCCTCCTCACAGATTCTACCGGATCTTTGCCAAGGTGTCCGTTGGTGAGCCGTGGACGTACCGTTAATGCCGATGTGCTCCCAAGACCAACGTCTCCAAGGGTCCTGGTTGACTGTGCGCTGGGGAACAGAAAGAGGCACTATTCAGTGTCTACCTCCCATTTAGATGCTGGAAGAAGAGGGAGGGACGCAGAGGGGGAGAGAGAAATGTGGAACTCCTCTGCCAGTTGGTCCAAACACCTCTGATTGTCCGATCAAGAGCACAAAACCTACAAAAAATTGTTTTGATAAAAAATCCTGAGTGAGAAACTAGAGAGGAGCTACAGTTTTAAAAGACTTATCTTATATCAGAAGATTTCACTGTCCTGCTGTCCTGATCAGAGGTGTTCACTTTTGTGTTCCTTAATAGAGTTAATAATAACGTTAATAGCTTTTATCGTGATATTTATCTGTAAATAGGACTTTTAAAATTAGCTTAATAATGTTTTAAAGAGGTATGCTCACTTTTATGTCCAAACATTTTAAGTTTAGTTGGCTTTCGACACTCTTAACCCTTTAAAGTCCCCTAATGACAAATTGTATTATTTAAAAAAACGTTCCAAATAGTGTTTTAATTAATATTATGCCGTCTTTAACCAAAATCCCACAACCTAAATGTCTGAAAAAGACATTTTTCATGTTGATCTGAAGGCTCTGTTTCCAAAATCTTCTCTGAGGGGGCGTGGCTTTTGGAGCTGAGCTGAGCAACCCCGCCCCTTTGATAGCTCTGTATCTCACTAGCATAAATCTTTCCCCGCTGCTACATAAAAACATCCATCAATCTGGGTAATGTCCAGCCGTATGGTTCTGATCCGGATGTCAGCTGGACGAGGAAGTGAAGATCTTCATGGACAGAACTTCCTCCAAAATCCTGATTCTTTCTCCTTCCAGTTCACCAAAGACTCTTTTAGCTAATTCTCCAATGTTTATTGACTGTGATCAATACATTCAATCATTGGTTTCTCAGAGTTCTTGATAAAATAATCAAAGCTAACATCAAAATGCTCTTTCATTGATTTACAATCCTTTCCAACTGCGGTCAAATGAGCCGCCGTTCACATTTCCGTGGTCACATCAAGAAGCTCCGTGGAGTCTGGTGGAGATTTTCCAGCGTTCTCAGTCCTGCTACCGTAAGTATTGGATGAAACTCACACCAAAAATCCAGTGATGCTGATTTGACCACAGAAATGTGAACGGCGGCTCATTTGACTGCAGTCAATGTGAAGATACCATCTTCTCTTCTCCAGAACCTGAACTAGACACTAGGAACAGATGAGGGTTTAGTGCATGTGCAGCAGAGCTGTTGATGGAAAGAAGATCATTCATTCAAACAGAGTCTGTCCAAGACAGTTTGATTGATTTAAAAGGAGAAATAATCAGAAATGTAAAAACTAAATGATTTCTTATTACATTTGTTCTCCTTCAGAAGAGAAATGAAACAGACATGCTAAAAACTCTAGAAACAGTATTTCATCAGAGAGGGACTTTAAAGCAGTCCAAGTTTACAAAAGATATCCATGAAAAAGAAAAAAGTCATAATTTTTTTGAGCAGATTTGAATTGTTGGTGTGCCTGATTCACCATGCACACAGTGCACACTGGGTCTGCTGTTTGAGCGGATTCAGTTAAAAATCCAACATGCTAATGTTGGCCTGAGGTCGAGGAAGGGCGTGTCTCCCACCCGTCTACAACCCAACCCTATTCAGGGTTGTAAATGCTGACTGTGTGCCGCTGCACCGACACGCACCTACTCTGTCATCTTCAAAGAAAACAGCTGATTTGCTCTAATTTTGGAGTTGTTTGGGGAGCCAGTGCTTTTCCAGAACCTTCCCACAGATGAAATGGAAACATAACGTCGCCTTTATCAATTAGCTGTTGTGTGATGATGTACGATGGATAAGTATAGGTATATTCCTGCTTTCTTTAAAGGGGACGCTTTTTTCTTGAGGCACATGTGTCATATTTAAAGAAAACACATTTCTATATACAACTAGTCATAATGAAACAGAGGCAATACCTGATCTTTAAAACAATAACTATTTGCTTCGATGACCAGGCTTGAACTGTGAAAGATTCATATGAGAACTCATTTTCGTTTGTTTTATTGTAGTAGATGGGTTTGTTTTTCATTTGAGAGCCTATACTTTTTTTGTTGTTGTTTTTTTTTTCTTTAGAAACAAAAAAATTTGGCAAATAAAAATAAGATCTATTTGCATAATTTGTTATTCTGGAGCACATGTGTCAAAGTCAGGGGCCGTATCCGGCCCTCTGGGTAATTATAGAACATTTTATTTAATTGTTATTAATGACTTTGACACGTGCTGTAGACACTCAACCTCACATCATTAGGTTCTTTAAGGTAACTGGACTTTATTGGTTTATCATGTAAACTTTTTGGTGTTCATCCAAGTAGCTTCCTCAGTTCATGCTCAGATGAGCAGTGAAACGTCTTCTAGATCAGGGGTCCTTAAACTATGGCCCAAGGGCCGGATCCGGCCCGCCTTCACATTTAGCCCGGCCCCCCCAAACAATTTCAGAGACACATATTTTATTTTATTTTTTTCTCAATCTGGCCAATCGAGACCCACATAGATCGTTACATTCCTTCTGCAGTCTGAACTGTGACAGGAGAGGACAGAATATTTATTGGTTCAATTTATAAAATTTTTTCACTTTTAGTTTTTGTGAAGATTACAGAAAAGAATTATTAAAATCTGGCCATTTTTGGCCCTCACAAGAAAAAGTTTGGGGACCCTTGTTAACCAATTGGCTTGAAGAACCCCTAATAACTTGGATGATCCCTGAAATATGAATTTAATGATACTCTAAAATTAATGTGATTTTCTTAAGCTAACTATTCTACAAAACATAAACTTGACATTTTTCTTTTTTCAAACTGAGCACATTTTAAAATGATTTAGGCTGTTGTGACCTCTGTGACCCCACCAGGGATGAGGGGACGTGTAGATGATACATGGGTGGCTGATTTAACTTGGGGATTGTGTTGAATAAGAATAGTTTCCCGTTCACTTCTCTTGCCACAAGCACATCCTTGCAAATGCTCGTAGTGACCAGTTTTCCGTTCATTGGTTTTCTTTGTGAGTACAGGAGACATTATGCTGCTCTGGGCCGACGTGAAAGACTTCTCTGAGTGGGTAAGCACAGAGATGCTTGTGTTTTCTGCCTCTTGGCCTCCAAACACGAGAAGCCGCATGCTGGAAACAAGCTGAAGTTTTGCTGACACAGGTTTTCACGTAGCATCGACGTTAACTGAGGCTTTTTCTTGGGGGGTGATAAATATGAAGCTCAGGGAAAGTGCTGAGGCGTTTGATTCTCTTGATGGACTTTCTGTTTTCATACAAATCGCTCAAAAACTCCTCTCTATGGGGTTATACACACACCGTCTTTAATTGGGTAAGCAGTAAGCATAATCCAATCACTTAAGAAACGGCAAAAGTAGACACTTCAATATTTGTTACACAGTTCAAGATCAACTCCAATCATCTTTTGATCCATTTTCAAAGTGTTCCCAGTGGTCTTTAATTATGATGATGCCGTTTTTAGCCAAAACCAAAACACTGTGTTGTTTTCTGGAACATAGTTTCTGCAGAGTGGCAGGAGTAAGTTAGAAATTCACCTCCAAGTTGTAGGCGGGACTATTGGCATGGTAAGCCTTCCCACACTTCCCATCATCCGTTTGTTTACACTTTATAGCTATCTTATCTATGAATATCGGAGCGATCCAGATGTACAGTTAAATCTAGATTCCAGCTCAGACAGGGAAAACATAGACGTTCATGGATCTATATGTATGCAAGTGGATGCTCCTAATTTAAAACAAATTTCATTAAGAAATACTAAGTATTTTAATTTTATCCAAATCTTCTTCATATCTGTCTTCCATTATCAGAAAAATGCCACAAGAGCATGTTAAAAATATCAAAACCACAATTTTCATAACCCTTTATAATTCTGATACATCCCAACTACTAAACCACATGTGTCAAAGTCAAGGCCCGGGGGCCGGATCCGGCCCTCTGGGTAATTCTGTCTGGCCCGCCAGATCATTTTATTTTTTTGTTATTAATGACCCGATGTTATCTTGTGCTCTTTTCTGACTTGTATAATTTTGACAAAATATATTTTGATGGAGAGTAAAATATTGAAAGTTATTTAAGTTTTAAGTTGATTTATTCTGGAATAATATTCCTGCCTGTTTTTAAATTGATATTTATGTTAAAAAATTAAAGTTTTAAAGTTTTAAAATGGACATTCTGCTAGCTCTTGGGACTATTTTGGCATTTACTAAGATTTTCTAGGCTATTTTGAAGTTTAGCTAATATTTCAGTTACATGTTAGCTGTTTTTGCCAACTTACTTGTGATAATGCTAGTGTGAATGCTGAAAGCTGAATTTGGTCGCTGAAGATGCTAGTGCTGATGGATAAAGATGCTGAAATAGATAGCTGAAAACACTGAAGCTGATAGCGGAAAATGCTGAAGTTGATGACCAGCTAAAGTATTAGCTAAATCCCAAATTAACCTGAAAAAAAAACCTTAGGTTAGCCAAAACAGTTAGGATGTTACTAAAAAGAAGGCTAAACTTCAAAATAGCCTAAAAAACAGAAAAAAACTCAAAATTAGCCAAAACAGGTATCATGTATATATTAGCTAAACTCCAAATCAGCCAAAAAATGCTTTAAAAAGCCTAAATTAGCCAAAACAGCAAGGATATAGCTGACATTGTATCTAATCTCCAAAGAAGCCTAAAAAACTGAAAAAGTCTAAATTAACCAAATCAAATAGTGTGTAAGTATTAGCTAAACTCCAAAGTGTTTTAAAATGTTAAAATCAAAACTTTTTAAACATAATTCTGAATAATAAAAAGACAGGAATATTATTCCAGAATAAATCAACTTAAAACTTAAATAACTTTCAATATTTTACTCTCCATAAATATATATTTTGTCAAAATTATACAAGTTAGAAATGAGCACAAGATAACATTGGGTCATTAATGACAATAAAATAAAATGATCTGGAGGGCCGGATAGAATTACCTGGAGGGCCGGATCCGGCCCCCGGGCCTTGACTTCGAGACATGTTATGTAAGTCTGTTTTTTGTTTGATTAGATATCTGTGTGAAAAGTATCCGGTCTAAGAAATGTATTCGAATGGCTGTGATAACTTCTGGTAATAGTCTTGTTGACAATGTTTCCCCTCATTTGATATAAATGTACATCACTTTACTTTACTTACTTTAGAAAACCTCCAGAGAAAATGAAAATATAACAGGATGGTGACAGATAAACAAGTTGCAGCTTAGAGGGGCAGGAGATGAACCTGTTCACCTCATTCCTCACCACTTCACCCCACTTTATCCTCTGAAGCTACAAGTGTAGACGTTACCTAGACCTTTTTTAGGGTGGAAATGGTCACCTACATTCATAAACTATCCTTTCTTTCTAATTTGACTGGTAATGATGTCATCATGTTTATAACTCTGAACTGAAACAACAACTTGTTTTTATGTCTTTTTTTATGACTCCTACTAGAGTTAGGAACCCACCAAATGACTGAAAATGAGTCTCATCGGGGGTAATTTTAAAATTAATTGCATTATTTGAAAGGTTAAAGAGTTTTTTGGGTGCTAATAAGGAACGAAAGAAGGAGGATGAGAGAGGGTGTAGAGGAGGTTACTATTTTATGAAACAGGGCGTCCTTATGTTGTAACAAAGACCTGCTTCTCTGGTTCTGCTGCATGATGGGGTAGAATCTCTCCACAATTTCTTGACAGACTGCCAGACTCACATCATCCACACCAGCTTGTCTGGCAGCAGCAAGACCTGATCTGGCTCTGGGAGGAGTTAAAGAAGACCCAGGGTAGCAAAAATCTCAGTGGGGCTTATTCCACACTCCTCTGGACCGTGTGTGGTTTCGGAGAAACTGAAATGAAAACTTTAAGGAACTTTTATGACTGATTTTATTTGAGAGTAGTTTAGTGGATCATGTGAAGATGGTGTTTTAATATTTCTCCAAGCATATATGTCCAATAACTAAAGGAGCAGCTGCTTTAGCTCTGCACCTTCCAGGTTGAAATAAATAGGGTGGTTTCTCACTTTGTGACATCAGCTTGTTTTTATGGGTGGGGAGGGGGCTGGTGTTCACAGGTTTTTAGATGTGTACTCAGAAATGCATGAGTGGATCAAAACCACTTTAGGGTTGCTCATAGTGAGGAATGAACATTATATTACACTTAAATCTCAGAAAGTGGATTTTGCATGGTATAGGGCAGGGGTGTCAAACTCAATCACACAGGGGGCACAATCCAAAACACACCTTAAGTCACGGGTTGAACAGGATAAACATTTATTGAACACTAAAACTGCATTTTTGAAACTTTAAAACTTTTTAACATATTTACTAACTAGGTATATCGATTTAACTAGCTAATGCTAGTGTAAATGTTGTGAGCTGAATTTGGCCGCTGAAGATGCTAGTGCTGATAGCTGAAGAAGCTGATTGATTGTTGAAAAGGGTGACATTGATAACTGAAATCACTGAAGCTTAGCTGAAAACGCTGAAGCTAATGGGCAGCTAAAATATTATCTAAATGGCAAATTAGCCTAAAAAAACTTTTAAAATAAAACTTAGGTTAGCCAAAACAACTCGCATGTAGCTGAAAAAATAGCTAAACTTCAAAATAGCCCAAAAAACTGAATTAGCCATAACAGATAGCGTATTAATATTAGCCTAATTCCAAAACAACCCAAAAAACTTTAGAAAAAAAGCCCGAATTAGCCAAAACAGCAAGCATGTAGCTGAAATATTAGCTAAACTCCTAAATTGCCTAAAAACTGATAGAAGCCTAAATTAGCCGAAACGGCTAGTGTGTTAATATTAGCTAAACTACAAACAGAATAAAAGACTTTTAAAAAGCCCAAATCAGCTAAAATAGCTAGCATGTGGTGGAAATATTAGCTAAACTCACAAATAGCCTAAAAAAACAAAAAAAAGCCTAAATTAGCCAAAACAGCTAGCATGTAGCTGAAATATTAGCTAAAATCCAAAATAACCTAAAAATATCTTAGTAATTGCCAAAATAGTCCAAAAAGCTAACAGAATTACCTTTTTTTTTTAACTTTAAGACTTAACTTTTTAACACAATTATAAATATGAAAAAGGCAGGAATATTATTCCAGAATAAATCAACTTAAACCTTAAATAACTTTAAATATTTTACTCTACGTAGAAATATATGTTGTCAAAATTATACGAGTTAGAAATAAGCACAAGATAACATCGGGCCATTAATAGCAATAAAATAAAAGGATCTGGAGGGCCAGATAGAATTACCCGGAGGGGCGGATCTGGCCCTCGAGCCTTGACTTTGACACATGTGGTATAGGGCAAATTTCTGGAGGAATAAAGACCGAAAGTACAATTGAAAAAACTGCGGTCCTACTAAAAAACAGATTTGATTTGAGGCGCTGAGATTAAGGCGAAAGCAAAATCAGTTTTTTAAAAAAGCAAACAAACAAATGTGAAAAACCTATTTCCTTCCTCATTATGTTGCAAGACTCAGAGGTCTCTTTTCAAGAGGTTTAAAGAAGCTGATTCGCTAACAGTCTTCAGTTTTAACCAGAACCGTGAGAACCGATTTAATCACCTCTGTTCCCAAGTCCTTAGTGCTGCTGATAGTTTATAAAAATGTATTTATGTGGGACCCTAATACTTATCAGATCTACTTTTAGTTCAAAAACCCATTAGGGCTCAGAAATCTGCAGGAAGCAGTCAGCTGGTAGAGTCAGAGCCAAACAGTGTGGAGCTGTTTTAGATTTTATGTTGAACATAGATGGAACCAGTTTCCTGATTACCTTTTTATCCCAATATTTAGAAACCTTTTGCAGGTGTCATTGTCTGAAATACTCAACCCTTAAACTCTCTCTTAACTTAATTAATTCTACCATTTATTGATTACCTTTTATTGTGTTTCAGTTTTGAGTACATTTCCTGTGTTTGACATCTCGCCAAAGCAATTTCTCTGAAGGTTGTTATAAAGGAAAATCCCATTCTTCTAGCTCAGAAGATTCCATCTCTGTGGAGAGAGGTATCTCTTACTGGATGAAGCGCTTTACTGGTCTTCTGGATATCCAGAAGACCAGTAAAGCGCTTCATGCAGTAAGTGGTCTCTTGATTTCTTGTATTATATCACCATCTAATACAGTATACCAATGCTAAGAATAGGCCTAATAATAATAATAGTAATGATAATAAAAATAATAATTTGATTCAGGAGGCCCGAGTGGGCTGCCTCCCCTTCCCGCAGCAGCTCTCTGTCAGCCAGTCATCCAGTGGCCGGAGCTCTGCCGCGCTCAGCAGCATTAAAACATGGACGAGGGTTTTATAGTGGAGCTGCAGAGCATGCCGTGCAACTTCTGAAATAACGGTGGGACTTACATTAGCTGATGAATCACAAAATTCAACTTTATACCCCGTTTTAACCACTAGGGGGCTGCACAAAGACTGTTTTAGACTATTCAGGAATTAAACAAGTTTATTTTAAATTGTCACATATTTGGCAAGGACCAAAAGTCAGCACTTTCAAATACGCAGTTGTTCAGTAAAAACGGCAAAAAACACCCCCAAAAAACAGTTGATTTACTGTTTAGTTACCCTTTTAATTTCGGATAAACCCTGCTGCAAATGCAGGATTTGAAGACATTGAGAACTAATCCACACAGGGAGATATCCTAAGGGTCATAGTTAACTATTGAGACTAAAGAGGAAACATCTGAATCCCTCTGGGCCACTACGAGTCTGTTCCTTAAAAGCAGGAGTGTCAAACTCCTTAGGTCGCGTGCAGAACAGGATAAATATTTATTGAACACTCTAAAACTACATTTTTAAAACTTTAAAACCATAACTTTTTAACATAATTATGAACTAGATATATAACATTACCTGAGATAATGATAGTGTGAAT
The DNA here is from genome assembly GCF_002922805.2 of Oryzias melastigma. Lineage (NCBI taxonomy): Eukaryota > Metazoa > Chordata > Actinopteri > Beloniformes > Adrianichthyidae > Oryzias > Oryzias melastigma. Next base: position 4,784,337 of record NC_050517.1, read on the forward strand.
GCTGTAAGATGAATTTGGCTGCTGAAGATGCTGAAGCTGATAGCCAGCTAAAATATTAGTTAAATACCAAATTAACCTAAACAGCTAAAAAAAAAAAAAACAAAAAAAAAAAACTTAGGTTAGCCAAAAGAGCTAGCATGTAGCTGAGATAGTAGCTAAACTTCAAAACAGCTTAAAAAAACTTTTAAAAAGCCTTAATTATCCAAAACAGTTAGCATATAGCTGAAATATTAGCTAAACTCCAAAATAGCCTAAAGAAATCGTAGCAAATGCCAAAATAATCCAAAAAGCTAACAGAATGACCATTTTGAATACTGTAAAACCATAACTTTTTAACATATTTATGAAAAATAAAACCAGGCAGGAATATTATTCCAGAATAAATCAATTTAAACCTTAAATAACTTTCAATATTTTACTCTCCATCAAAATTATTATTTTTTTTCAAAATTATACAAGTTAGGTCTGTTGTGTAGGATTAGATCTTATCATCCCTCAATAAATGGCACCGATGAGACACTGTGGCAGGCAAATGAATGGTGACATCGTTTGGGCTTTCAAGTGGGCTCCCTCCTCCTTAGGTGTTTCGCTGATAGGCCCACGACACCTCCAGAGGGTTCAGCAGTGAATGCCAGCGTCCCAGGTTCACCCCCATCCTCCACCAGACATTTGGATTCCCATGTCAGGTCTTTCCTCTTAATCCATAGCCACTGACTCCCCTTCTCAGCAGCCCTGGAGAGATCTTTCATTGCCTGCCTTTGAATCTTCCCTCGCACCCCCATCTCCCTTAGAAGCCTGGATGTTGAGGTGGCTACAAACCCCCTACAGCCTACTTCCACTGGGCGAACCTTCACACACCAGCCTTGTTCTTTGGCGTCTGCTGGGAGGTCGGCATACCTCAGCTTTTTTCGTTCATAGGCCTCCTCTACTGCACCCCCCCCAGGGTACTGTAAGCTCTATAATGTAGGCGAGCTTTTGCAAGGATGACCACAGTACAAGGTCTGGTCGCAGGTTAGTGGATGCTATCTCCGGTGGAAAGCAGAGTTTTTTTCAGATCTACAAGCATCTTCCAGTCTCATGCTCTAACCAGTGGTCCACTGTCAGCTGTACTGGTGCTGGTGAAGGTGGCTTGGCCATTACGGACAAAGGATGTTAGTTGCCGATGAGATGATGTATGAGGAAGGGCGTTTACTCTTGTTCGTTGTCCTTCCAGCACTGCTGCAAGACACCTTAGCACCAGGTTGTGTCGCCAGGTGTAATGGTCTTGACTGAGGCTAGTCTTGCATCCCACCAAGATGTGCTTCAGTGTTGCTGGGTGTTGACATAGAGAGCATGTGGGGTCTTCGCCATA
>NC_050517.1:4785712-4787320 GCF_002922805.2 Oryzias melastigma
AGGTTAGTGGATGCTATCTCCGGTGGAAAGCAGAGTTTTTTTCAGATCTACAAGCATCTTCCAGTCTCATGCTCTAACCAGTGGTCCAGTATCAGCTGTACTGGTGTTGGTGAAGGTGGCTTGGCCCTCACGGACAAAGGATGTTAGTTGCCGATGAGATGATGTATGAGGAAGGGCGTTTACTCTTGTTCGTTGTCCTTGCAGCACTGCTGCAAGACACCTTAGCACCAGGTTGTGTCGCCAGGTGTAATGGTCTGGACTGAGGAAGTCTTGCATCCCACCAAGATGTGCTTCAGTGTTGCTGGGTGGTGACATAGAGAGCATGTGGGGTCTTTGCCATACCACTGGCTTAGGTTTGCAGGAGAAGGCAGGACGTCATAGGTAGCCCTAATTATAAAGCTTACCCTGAAATCTTCAATCTCCCACAACTCTTTCCAGGAGAGCTTCCTCTCTTCCACTCCTTCCCACCCCATCCACTGCCCTTGCTTTGCCTGTACCACGGCTTGTGCACATCTTCCTGCTTCTTCTTCCCTGCGTATCTGTTTGACCACCAGTTTGCGCCTCTCAGCTGGGTTGGCTTTTCCCCAGGTGGGTGTGCTAGTAGAGAGACCAAGGCCACCCTTCCCCTCCTGCACCCATCCCACAATGTCTTTGTGTCTGAGTGCTGCCTTGGCCTGTTCAGTTGCTTCCTTTGGGGTCCACTTCCTCCCAGTAGCCAGAATGGGTTCTGCTTTGGCAACAAGTGGATCGCAGGTATCCTGCAGTGTCATCTCCAACCTGACCTTGGCGCACTTGTATTCTTCAACTAAACTGGAGATAACATCGGACCATTATTAACAATACAACAAAATGTTCTGGAGGGCTGGATAGAATTACCCGGAGGGGCGGATCCGACCCCCGGGCCTTGACTTTGATACGTGCTAAAGAGAGACATTGGATTGGTTCAACACACTGATGATAAACAAAATTTTTGTATTTGATAATTTATTAAAAATTGCATAAAAAGTTTTTTTTTTTTTCCAAATTTTGTTGAGCTCAATCTGCTTCTGAATAAAAACTAGGGCACAACAATCTTTATGTCTACAAGTGGATGCATCAGAATGGAACAGATCAGGAAGCTTGTGGCCCACCAATTGTAGTTTATATGTAACTGCAAGCTCTATCCAGTAAAATGCTCAGTGTGAGGTTCAGTGTTAAATCCAATGATTGTACTTTATGGGACACAGAAACTGAAACCACTGAACACCTGCTCTACTATAGTTCATACGCAAAGACTTTCTGGACAGACTTTTTAAACTGGCTCTCTCCTCAGCTCCAGCTCCAACTCAATCCCAGTTTGGAAAAATATCACATTTGGGATCAACACGAAGGACTCACAACTGGATTATATTATAAACAATTTGTTATTGCTTTAAAAATGTTTCATTCATTCCTTAAAATGGAAACCTGTCTTCATAGTGTTTAAGAAATGACTACAAGAAAACTACACAAAATCTTTGAAATGTTTACAAAGTAAAAATGCACTATCACTAATGAAAATATTTGAAAAATTTGAACTACCCTGAGAACTAAAAGTATTGTGTACGTGTCTGTGTTTGTGTGGGTGAG
>NC_050517.1:4787400-4820089 GCF_002922805.2 Oryzias melastigma
AAATGTAAATAAAGATTATTAAAAAAAACAAAATGTAAGAACTAAGGTTTTTCAAACAGATTTCTTGCCTGCTCATGATGCACTAATTTAAAAAATACTCTGAAAAGCATTTTTTATAAACGTAATTTTTTTTGCATACGATCCTGTTAAAAACACTACAAACACAATTTTCACTGGGGTGGGTCTCGTGATGTGTGTCGTTGTAATGCACCTATCTGGCCACTAGATGGCAGCAACGTGTGTGCATTCAAAGCAAAAACTTTATTTTGGGATGGCGGTGGAGGAAATAAAAGAAAGAAGAAGGAAGGGGAAGCGGCGGCAACAAACGGAGGGAACACATGAGCAATGACGGTCATGAGTTCCAACCTGCAGCCCATTTTACCACGAGTTTTCTGAACAGAAAGGACGGGAACAGCCGGTCTCCTTTTGTTTGGCCACTTAGAAACTAGGAAGTGAGCCACAAAGTGACTTCCCGTTAGTTCATGCCGGTAAGTGTTGCAGTCTGAAGCGGTTCTACATGGTTTCGCTTCGGTGAAGTTCAATGTGGACACAACGGGAGCTCCGCGTAAACTTTCCTAACGTAACGCAGAACCGCCTACAGGTAACGCCGTCAGGAGGACCGAGCTGAGCGTGTTTGGACGGAGTTTCAAACCCGCCGCTGGACACCTGCAACGCCGGGAAACAATCGCCTCACGCGGGTCTGCGTCACCGTGATTGTGTTTCTGCTCTTTTCTCTGACGTGAACGGTCGTTGTGAGGCTTTGTTCGTGTACTGGAGGCTAAAACACCGATGAACCTATTTGTTAGGGTGGCGAGCACCTTCAATTTGACAGAAAACACGCAGTACTGCTCCTTATTTAATACTTAAAATGTCGGTAAACTCTGGCAAGTACGTTTTTATGACGTTAAAAACATAAAATGTCTGGACCAACACATTTTCTTCTCATGATATGGACTTGTATTCGGACATGTAAACGACCCCCTACTGACGGTAGAGACACTAGAGCACAACAATGAGGGGTTGTTCTGTACATGAACTTGTGACCACTCAATATACATGGATCATGTTTTTAGTGACTTTTATGAACTTTGTTCATAAATCTATCCATATATAACAAACTGACTTTAGTTATATGACGCATATACAGCTAAGGTTGATCCCAGCAGCTCAATGGAACTGTAATCTGAGAACGTCGTGAGGCTTCACTCAGCCCTGATTGTCTGAATATACTAAACACATGTCAAGGATGTACTGTGTTGCTATGGCAACTGACCCTAACAACCACTGCCGTGTTTAGCTTTGTTGGGGCCCCAGGCAAGATTCTGTTTGGGGGACCTCCGATTTCTAAAAGTGTAATGAAGAAAATTTAAGTACATTGGCAACAAGCCTTTTAATATATTTTCTTGGGCTATGATTTCATATTTTATAGCAATTGTGAAAAAAAAGAAGTTTAGCTAATATTTTAGCAACATGCTAATGTTGTTGGCTAATTTGTTATCTGCTGGGGTTTTAAGGCTAATTTAGAGTTTAGCTTCTATTTTAGCAACATGCTAAAGTGTTTGAATAATTTAGTTTGCTGAGAAATTTTAGGCTATTGTTGAGTTTAGCTAATTTGACATCATGTTTTTTTGTTTTTTAAGCAATTTCACTACAATTTATTTCAGAAACTCAGAAATTTAGGTAGACTTCAGTGCTCTTTCATAGTTCATTAACAAATTTTCCAGTCTTTTAGCAAATTTAAAATTTTACAAATAGTTTTTGCATTTTCAGTAAATCCCTGCAGCAATTTGTCAATTGCATTGCCATTTTCATCTAAAAGCTTCAGCATCTTCAGCGACTACTTTCAGCAAAAACTATTCACACTAGCATTATCACAGGTAATGCAACTCTACTAGTTTAATCTTGTTTTAATCCCAGATACTAATGAAGGACAGAGGCTGCTCAATTCAAAAATGAATAAACTATCATCTTAATTGTCTTTATTTTTAGTTGGTTTAAAGCTAATGATGGCTAAGATGATGCTTTACATCCACTTTATGCATGACAGCAGCTCCAGTAATGATAACAGTCCTGCCCCCCAGCCCCACCCCTCTGACTGGATTTTAAAATTTCGCCTGTGGGTGGAGTCAGGCTCCAACTTCCTGGTTTGGTTACCCTTTAAGCACTGAATTAAATTGAATCAGTTTAGAGAGTTTTGGCAGTGCAAGTAAATCCTGTCTGGTATTGTGTTGCTGCCTTTCATGCTCTAATCCTCCTGGTGTTTTTATAAAATTAAATTTGGTTTTAACCTGATAAGCAACCTATGAAGTCTATATATAAAAAAATAAAGCTGTCCAGGATCATTGCATGTGCCGTAAATGAATTTATAGAGAGAAAGTTAATGAGTGAGACAGGCAGGCCTCCTTAGCAGTGGCACCAGCAGCTGTTTTACCGGTTTCTGCTCTCCGTAATGAAAGCTCTCACGATAGCAGGCACGTTATCGGCTTCCTTATAGATACGTTTTGAAGAACAGTTATCACTTCATGCAGAACTACATATAAATATTGATGTTTGTTTATATTTTAGTCTCTCATTTTCTTACAGTGAAAGTAAAATTGTACTGAAGCCATCTTATGTTACAGAAGAGACCTGTCGTTAGCATGTATTTCTTCATTTACAAGTTCATATCATCCTTGACAGACAGCAGAGTGCTGCACGGTGTGTTACTATATTAGCTTGATACCTTATCATGGATGACGAGTGATTAGAGGCTGTAATGAGCAGCTCCTCCCTGCAGTCAGTCTTCAGCTGATAGTCTGAAGTATTAAAAGCCTTTTGTTGTAGCTGTTTAGCTTTAAGACAGCTAAGTCCTCATTTGGCGAGGTGACAGTTAGGTATGTTGTTAATCTGCTTCCTAATTTATATGGTTGTAAATAAAGCAGGGTTTTAGTTTTCAAGTAGGGCATACATTCAGGAGCCACTTCTGAGTTAGCCTGGAGTGTTTTCCCTTTGATTTCAGCTAAAGAGTTGCTCAGCTGTTGTGTGCTAAAGTTCAGCTTTCTGATCTAAGATTTGTATCAACCTTCAACTTGGCTCACGGTAGCTAGTAGGGACAAGAAAATTCTTTTTCTTTCCATAACAGACCCTCAAAATATTTATTTTCCATTACATGTACAGGAAATACAAAGCTAATTGTTGTTTGAGGAATGTAAACATCTCTCTCATTGATTGCTATTTTATGTGGGATAAATGCAGACAGGAACTCATAAATCTTTTATAAGATTTGATTTTATTGCTGCAAAGTTGTGGACCGCTACTGCGACTGCTGCTTAAACTACTGCTCATTTAGGGCATCTCAGCTTTTTCACCTTTTAGTATGATTTTGTATCTGTGTACTTTTATCACTTGATTGCATATCAACTAGGAATGCTGGGATTCATGACTGAAAACTGAACCGTGAATAGTAGCATACCTACTGCAAATCATTATGTTTACATTGAGAATGTCAAACAACGATTCTAAATTTAAGAGGGATTTAGTATTTATAGTTTTATTACATAATACCAGGACTAGTGTAAGCCAACTAAAAAGCTTTTTCGTCATTATTATTCACTTATTAGTAAAAACTGATTTTTCTGAATTTTGTTGTTGTTTTGTAATACACCAATAATTTATCAAACTGAAAGAATAGACCTAAAAATTGAGATTTTACCCAAAACGTGCAGAAAGTGAATTGGTGCACCTCTAATATCCACTCTACACTGTAGAAATGAGTCTCTCAGAAATGTAATGGGTTGTAAAAGACAGTTGAACCTGAGAAAACCTAATTTTAGATAATTACAAATACATCTGATACGGCGCACTTGACACTAGCTGTGTTTACATGGACACAAATAATCAGAATAAACACCTGATCAGAATAAAAATGCATCATGTAAACACGACATTCGGAACACTGTTAACCAGTCAGACTCTTTGGATCCAAATTTCCTATTTCCTTCTGATCGAGATCGGTGGGTTATACCGATTGTTGATCCAATCACGGTGCATGTAGACGATTCATTCTGATCGTGTTTCATTACTGCGCTGGATTTTACGTCATGCATAGAGAGGGTATGAGTCTTTGGAGTGCGAACAGAACCGATCAGCTACTCTGCGAGACAAAATAAAGGTTGTTATTCTCACATATTTACGAGTAACCAAGATGCACATTTCTGCACATATTTTAAGAGCTTCCAAGTAGGGCTGCCACAATTAATTGACTAATCGACGACTAATCGACTATTCAAATAGTCAACGACTAATTTAATAGTTGATTTGTCGTTACTTTATATTATATGGAGTCAGAGTGTAGTATAGTTGAAAGTCATAATGGCATTCTGCTAACTTTTTAGACTATTTTGGCAGTTATTAGGTTTTTTCTTAGGCTATTTTGGAGTTTAGCTAATATTTCAACACCATGCTAGCTGTTTTGGGTAATTTAAGACTTTTTCCGCATTTTTAGGCTAATTTGGAGTTTAGCAAATATTTCAGGTGTACGCTAGCTATTTTAGCTAATCTAGGCTTTTTCCATTTTTTAGGCTATTTAGCTAATATTTCAGCATCATGCTAGCTGTTTTGGCTAACAGGTTTTTTAGTTTAATTTCGCATTTAACTAATATTTTAGCTGGCTATCAGCTTCAGCATTTTCAGCTATCAATTTCAGCATCTTCAGCAGCCAAATTCAGTTTACAGCATTCACACTAGCATTATCACAGGTAATGCTATATATCTAATTTTTAGTTAGTTTAAAGCTAATGATGGTTAAGAAGTGTGCTTTACATCCAATTTGCGCATGACACGATTAGTCGACTAGTTGGAAAAATTAATCGGTGATTAATCGATTAAATAAAATAATCGTTTGAGGCAGCACTACATCCAAGGCTAAATGTCTCACTCTAACCCTTCCTCCGGGTCCGTGTGGCCAATAATAAAGCACTTACTGCACTGATTTAGAAAATTGTGAGCTTAAAAATATTAATAATAATGAAAGCACACTCTGAGGATCATCTCACTCTATGCTGCATCTTTGTTTACACAGGAACTTGCTGTTTTTTCTTCTACAACCATTTCAGGTATTTTAGACAGTTCTGCACATGTCAGAACGATTTATTTCAATCAAAGGTGTGGTGTAGGGGTGTGCCAAAATATTGATATTGCGATATGTCGCGATATGTAGTCTTGCGATTGATTCTCGAGGAGTTCTCACCAAGTTTTATTTTCTTGTACATTTTTAATTTAAGAAAAATAAAGGAAGCTTACAGTTTGCAGGGAACGTCTTTATTGCTATTAAAAGTCAGTTCTGACAAAATGTACATATTCTAGTTGTCTAATCAGAAAGAAGGTGATGAAACATTTCATTTTTGCAACAGCCTGATTGATTTTCATAATGTTGAATGTGGTCTTGTGTTGTATTCAGTGATGTAATTGCATGTGATTTTAACGATTGTAACAGTAGCACATCATCGGTGCTGGTAGTTTCATTAGGAGAGGTTTTGGGGTGTTTGTTTATTGATTCATTTTTGCATAGGATGAAGTGGAGCGGTACCTGGATCTGCTGGTATCAGGTAAACGTTTGTGTCCTGCTCAGCAAACACATCAGTTATCAGACTTTATGAGTTTATCTTCGTCAGTGTTCTTCGACCCTAGTCCAGAAGGAAAGGCCCCCCCCGCGGTTTAGTGCAAGCTGTCATCACCGCACAGGTTCATAGTGATGAGTTATCTTTGGGTCGTGTAGTTGGCACCCAACAACCCGGACTCTTATCCACCACTCAGCTCTCGTGTCGCAGGAGCTGATGATTATTTCTGGGTACAGAGTTGAAGCTGGGCCGGGTGGCATGTGAGACTGGGATGAGGTATGTTCTGTCAGAGAGTACAGAATGTAGAGAGCCCGTGTCTGAGCTTCAGCTGCCAGGATGGTTTATGAAACCGGATCAGAGTGCTAGTTGTGAGTGGAAGAGGCTTCTAACTCTTCTTTTTCCTGTTCGATTGATTATTTTTTTCCTTTCAAATCAGCTGTTCTGTGTAGTTGGATGGTCTTGCACTGATGAAAGACACACAAGCTGAACTTGACTGTGTTGTGTTTGCACATATCTGGTTGCATGTACTGTGCTTCTTCCATTTGCTTGGATTTGTTTTGGTTACAAAGACATGATCCACCACTCCTGTTTCTTTGTGTGAGTTAGATTATATAACAGGTGACCACGTGTTTCTATTTTAGCTTATAAATATTTCCCTCCTGCTGACTGCTGGTCACAGTTCAATTATGTTACTAGGAATTTGGAACAAACTCTATTGAAACAAATAAAGAAAAACGTTAACACAAAGCTTCTGCTCCAGAATAGTAGTTGGAAGACAACTCTATAAGTCGCTCCGGTGTATAAGTCATCGACGCAAAAAAAGAGTAATGCAGAAGAAAAAATCCCATGTGAGTTGTACTGGAGCATAAGTTGCAGTTCTGGGAGAACTTTACGCAACAACATATGGGAACAAAAATGGACATTTCATTTTGAAAAGCAAATCATTTCAAAGGAGTAACAGAACAACAATTTATGCATGCTCCACCACCATAACTTTTATGAAACATAAGAGGAGGATGTTATTTCTACATACTGATACACACCACTAGGGGTGTGCCAAAATATCAAGATTTACAATATTAAGTCGTCTGATACACAAAGGGTTCTCACCAAGTATTGATGTTTTATTTTCATTTGAAGAGGATCTACAATGTTATATTCATCATCCTTTGGTGACTGAACTTTACTAATAATTCCAATTCAATTGATGCCAATGCTTGTCAAAGACACAGTATTACTGATTTGCACAAAAGTGTCTATAATTTTTTGCACAGAAGTAGACACAAGTTCTTTATTATCATTGTGTTCAAGCTAAAAAACATTATGGGGGATATATATTCCTAAAAAATTTGTTCTTCCATATATTGTGAGTTATTAGAGACGATTCATCGCAGTATCGTGATATCATCGTATGGTGAAGTACCCAGTGATTCCCAGCCCTACACACCACAGTGCCTCCTAACTGTTGTTAGTGGGAAAGTAATGAACATATGAGCCTATTTATTTTATAAACAAATCACATAAAAGGCTTTTTTTTGCCAAACTATGCAAAAAACAAAACGATAAAAAAAGCAACTCGTACTTTATAAAATATGATCCATGGTCTTTAGCTTTGGATTTTTTTATTTTTTGAAATTCTTCAGTGTTGAAACTTTCTGTAAAGTTCTGAAACAATTGAATTGATTAGTTGTAGAGCAGACTGAGGATCATTTATGTGATTTATTGCACTAAGAGCCTCAATCCAGCAGCATTTATTGTGAGAAAGTGGATTAATGGCTCAGGTCTGACATCTGCACAAGTCATGCAGACTGTTTTAAGGAGTAGCACAAACATGACATTAAGACAAAGCTGAAGTGAAAGAAACGTGTCATTAACTACATCCATCACTTCTGCTTAATGAGTTATTCTAAAAAACTGACTGAAAACTGTAATTATGGCCCTCAATGCACACAAACAAAGACTTAGGTGACATCTGGGAGTCTGCCAACGCGGTGTCAACAGAAAACTGCCTGATCTTTAAGAGATAAATATGTCTGGGGTATACTCGCATGCAATTACCTATTCTGACCTGTGAAGGAAGTAGTGCTGCCACAAACGAATATTTTATTAACTAATAAGACCATTTTTCCTGATTAGTTGACTAATCGGTTATGCGCAGACTGGATGTAAAGCACACGTCTTAACCATCATTAGCTTTAAACTAACTAAAAACTAGATACATAGCACATAGCATTACCTGTGATAATGCTAGTGAATGCTGTAAGCTGAATTTGGTCGTTGAATATGCTAGTGCTGATAGCTGAAGATGTTGAAATTGATTGCTAAAAACGCTGAAGTTAATAGCTGAATTAACGAAAGCTAATAGCTGAAAACACTGAAGCTGATAACCAGCTAAAATATTAGTCAAATGCTAACTTAGTCCAAACAACTGAAAAAGCCTAACTTAGCCAAAACAGCTAGCATACAGTTAAAATATTACCTGAACTCCAAAATAGCCTAAAAAACAAACAAAAAAAAAAACGTAAATTGGCCAAAAAAGCTAGCATGCAGCTGAAATATTAGCTAAACTCCAAATTAGTCAAAAAAACTGAAAAAAGATCCTAAATAAGCCAAAATAGCTAGCATGTAGCTACAACATTAGCTAAAACCCCAAATTAGCCAAAAAAAGAGAAAAAAAAGCCTAAATTAGCCAAAATTGCCTGCAAGTAGCCAAAATATTAACTAAAAACTATATGGCCTAAAAAAATGAAAAATCCTAAATTAGCCAAAATTTCTAGCATGTTGCTGAAATATTAGCTAAACTCTAAATTAGCCTAAAAGACAAAAAAAAAATCCTACATTAGCCAAAATAGCTAGCATGTATCTGAAATATTAGCTAAACTCCAGAATAGCCTAAAAAACCTTGATAAATGAAAAAATAGTCCAAAAAGCTAGCACAAGCCATTTTGACATTTAACTTTACTACAGTCTGACTCCATACAATGTAAAGTAACAACTAATCGATTATTAAATTAGTCCTCGCCTACTTTAATGGTCGATTAGTCGACTGATCGTGGTAGCCCTAGAAGGAAGTGATATTATGTGGTGTTCCTTTTGTTCATTTTTTACTGCATCTCAGTTTAGCAAAAACAAATTGCATTGACAGATCTCCTGTGGTCTGTAACAAGCTCTTCCAGGTAATGGCCTTATCCCACTATCACAGGGTTTCTCCTGATAGATTATTTTTTCTGAGTATAGTGTGGTTGCTGTTCTCCATTTGGCATTCTGCTTGGAGGTTAGAGCAGGAGTTTTAGTGGTGCTTGAAGTCCGGAGTACAAGAGCAGTCATCTATGTGCTCATATGTGCATCATATACGTAACACAGCGAGACGATCTCTGATTTCAAATAGGTTCTGAAGGCTAAGACGGAAGTCTACAGTGGTGCGACCATATTGACTGTAGTTTTCCCTATTATCTCTATCAGTACAAAATGGGAAATTAAATTTAATTGAGCTTTGTTGAGTTCTCTCATAAACATGAAAACATATACTTTCATTACATTTTTGAAGCCAGCTTATAGTGATAATTTATGGAACTAGCATTGTATAATTCTGGGTTGACTTCAAACTCAGGAGCACAATTGTGGGGCTTTATTTGTCCAGATACACATGTTGGTATGTCCACCAGCGCTCTGTTTATGTTAGCATGAATACTTTCAGAATTTGGATTCTGCATGGTCTGGATTTAGTATTTTCTTTCTCGCAATTCTGTTTCTTTAACCACGCAGTGTGGAAGCAGTCTTTAGCCGGGTAAAGACCACTTCACGGATCTCTTGGTCTCAGCCTTATGTAAACAGAAAATATGTCCAAATCCTCCCCCCCCCCCCACTCACTATATAGTGCCTTCGTCATTTTCTAGTGCTGTTTGAATCTACTAATTCCAAAATCATGTGCACTAGAAATTTCCCAGAAGTCTTTGCGAAAAACTAGCGTGCATCGATGCTCACCAGGGTTGTTTCCAAGTTTCCCCTCTAATCCCTAACTACTAAAAAAATATAAAGTGCTGGGGGGGTGTCCAGGTCTCGGTGGTGCGACTTCCGGTCCTTGCTCTCGAGAACTAGTCTTCTCCAAAACTCCATCAGTGGGTGTGCCTGGTCGGACCTTGGTTACATCACTCCTCCGGGGCCTCCGTTTCTCTTGGGTGCCCCTCTCCTCAGCGAGGGTGAGCGGCCATTGCCTTGCTCCCACCTGAACCTCCCGCAGCTGGGGCGGGCGTTTGTCTGGAGCCTGGGGGTGGGTCTCTCTTGGGGGGGCCCTGGCTCGCACATGGGGTGGGGCGGGGGGATGTTCGGCGGTGCTGGGTGGTGGTAAATGGTAAGTGGCGTATATTTGTATAGCGCTTTCTACCCTCCTTCGAGGGCCCAAAGTGCTTCACAGTCACAGACCCATTCACCCATTCACCCATTCACACACACATTCATACACTGGTGGTGGCTCTGCTGCCGCACACTGGCGCCAACCTTCCACCAGAGGCAATTCGGGGTTTAGTGTCTTGCCCAAGGAGACTTCGACTCATTGACGCTTCCAATCAGGAGTCGACCGTCCTACCACTGCACCACGGCCGCCCGTGGTGCAGTGGTAGGGCGAGAGAAAAGTAGTGAGCGTGAGCAAATTGCCTTTAAAATCCAGGGCGCTATGTAGTTTTTTGTAGTAGGGGTTAGGATTTCAGACACTACCAGAGTTGACATCAGAGCTGCACAAAATGAGGAAAACTTGTGATGTGTGATATTATTGATCACGACAATATTTGACTAGCAATACATGACAAATGGCAAAACAAAAAACAACTAATATATCTCTTCCATTTCACTGAATCTTTTTTATTAAAATAAAAGTCAACAAAAATTATGCTGTAAGTTATCTCAATAGGAGAAGGGTAAGAATCATAGCCAGTATATATTCTTTACTGGACATAGCAAGTATTGAAGTCCCCCATAGGAAATGCATTACCTTTAGGGCAGAGCCTTCGCCGTCACTTCCTGATACGTCTAACGCCATATTGCAATTGACTGCCGCCCCCTTAGTCCGAGTCGGTCGTAGTCACATTTTTAGAGGAACTACTGTCAACCAATCACGAGTAAGCTTGTTCCGGCTTGTTCAAAGTCCACACCCCTCCCACTGAAAGCGCCTCGGAGGAATCTGTCAGTCAAACGTTGGAGGCGGAAATTGATATTGTGGTGTTGATACATTTTTGATTTATTGTGGAAGCCTTGTTAACATGTTTTTTTTTTTTGCCTCTTTAGCTCTTATAACTGCTACCTTGACCTCTTGCTGTGAGGGCCCTCTGGAAGCTGCCATGACACACCAGGGTTTGTGATGTCAGGGTCCAGCAACGGACCAGGACCAGAGGACAAACAGGAGGGGAGACACAAGGACATTCCTCGGTTTGTGGTTGGATGTGAGGAGGATGAGGAGGACGACGACATGGACCAAGTGGAGATTGATATGAAGAGCGACAACAGTCGGGAAGAGGACATGGAAGAGGATGATGACTCTGTGAGTCATCGATTAAAAAAATTATAAGATGTTCAACTATTTACCGTGTTGTAGTCGGTGTATGGCTCATCAATAATGTATTCAAGTCTTAACATTTTTGCAACACATTTAATTATAAAATAAGACACCAATTTGATACCACAAAGAACATACCATTAATTACTGTAATGTAGTTATGACTCAGAGGTTATAACACATAAAGAAATGATGTCTGTCATTTACCCCAATGTCAGAGGTCAAAGCTCAGCCTGAAAACGTCACTTTCCTGAAAACTTTCTTTTGGATATGGGTTTCTTTTTAAGTTATCTTTGGTTACAAGATGAAATATCCATTCACACATTCTCCAAAACCCTGCTTTCTGAGCACCAGCCCTCAGAACCCTAGAAAATGAGTGGGTCCCCACATTTATGAGCGAAACGCAGACAGACTGTCGAGTCTGGGTCTTGGTTAAGTATGTAGAAGAAAATATTAGCTTAACTTCAAAACAGCCTATAAAAAGCCTAAATTAGCCAAAACAGCTAGCATGTAGCTGAAATATTAGCTAAAATCCAAAATAGCCTAAAAAAATAGTCCAAAATAGTCCAAAAAGCTTGCAGAGTGTCAATTTTTAAAACTTTAAAGTTACTTTTCAAAATAATTATGAATAATAAAAAGGCGGGAATATTATTCCAGAATAAATCAACTTAAACCTTAAAAACTTTTCAATATTTTACTCTCCATAAAAATATATTTTGTCAAAATTATACAAGTTAGAAATAACTGCAAGATAACATCGGGTCATTAATAACAATAAAATAAAATGATCTGGAGGGCCGGATCCGGCCCCCGGGCCTTGACTGTGACACATGTGCTTTAAACAGTCTATAGTTTCACTCTCAAAAACATACTTTCACATTTTTGTAGATATGTATTAGGGGTGTAACGGACCACGGATGATCCGTGGTCCGTACGGATCAGAAGCCACGGTTCGGGACACGGTTCAGACACGTGTGTACCGCGGACCACTCCGACCCCCATCCCCAGCGAGCGCACACACCTCGGGCTCTCATAACTTTAATTACCGGTAATTGTCCGTTCACATCTAATGGAATTCTGTCAAATTCCTGTAAATCCTCTTTGTTTTGACCAGCGCTGAAGTAACAGCTTCACGGCTATCTTAAAGTCTGTTCCTGAATCTCCCGCTGCGTGTGGGCGGAGCTTTCAGCGTTTTTCCTGCATAGAGAATTTGGTGTCGGCCGCCACCAGCTCCTGGAAAAGGGGGGATGTGGCTGATTCTAGGAGCCCAGACTGAGAGAGAGTCCACGGAGACCCGAATGATGACAAAATGATACAACAGAAACAATTATTTCAGTAAACCAATAACCAATATATATTCGCAAATATTTAGATTTTAATGTCAAGGTAACAATACTTAAATATTTTGTTTTGGAAACATCGTCTGTGGACCCCCTTCCTCTAAATTGAAAATGGTTCGGTCCGACTGGATTATTCTTCCGCAGCTGGCTATTTGTGACCGACAGACCCACAGAGTTTGAGGGAGAGAAGATACGCTTTAAAATCAGGAGTTTAAACACCCGATTTAGAGGAGAACCTCCATGAAAAAAGGAGACAGTCTGTCTATTTCCGCGCGGAGGGGGGCTGAAAGAGGAAAGGAGAGAGTGCTCGTAAACCGACAGAGGGGCGGGGGTGGGGGGGCATCCAGTTAGTTGTGGAGTTGAAGTGATGAATTTGAGGGTTTTGTTAGAACATTTGCCTGAGGCTTTTGTATGGAGCTTCAAACTAGAATAATTAGTTGTTTTATTTTGTATCATAGGGCTGGGCGATATGGGAATTTTCATATTGCGATATCGTTTTTTTCATTTTGTGCGATAACGATATTAAAAACGATATAAATCAAATAATCAAAATAATCTTTATTGCAAAGAGCTTTAGGACTTCAGATTTTTACACCTTAACTTTGCCCCCTCCCCCCACCCCCCATTAAATCTTAGTTAGTTCAAATTAAACTTTCATTATTTTTTGTATTAACTGCAGTATTGAAACTAACTGTGAGGAACATTTAAATATTTCTAATAAATCTTGTACATATACATAATGTACACAACAGTTAAACCATAACGGTGGTATGTTTTCAATAGGCTGTACAGCGTTTCTGATTTATTTTAATCTGACTGCAGCACATAGAAGTTCCTTTCAAATTAAAATGAAGTCTTAAAAACATTGTTCTAAAGCAGCAAATATATTGCAGTAATTTTTATATTGTTTTCTAATTTCTTCTGAACATAAACTATAGGTACTGCTGTGCAGCAGAAGATAATAAAATGTAAACTTAAAATAAACAGTTCTGATAATAGATTTAATCATCATTTCACTCAGTCATCTGACATGTGTACATGTTGGAGGATTGATCAAACACATAAGATCTCTTAATTTAGTGTCATGTCAGGAGTCGTTAAAAACAAGTTTATTTTACTATTATTAGATCACCTCATTAAGAAATGAGCATAAACGGCACAAATGTAACTAACAAATTCATTATTGATACACAATAAAACAACAAATTATTCTAATTTGAAGCTCTATACAAAAGCTTTTGGTTAATATTTTAACAAAACCCTCAAACTCTAAACTCCGCAGCCACAATCGAGTCCACGCCCCCCTGCGCGCGGCTGTTACGAGCACGCGCAGTCTCTCCTTCTCTCCTCTTTCAGCCCCGCGTGACACGTGACGCGCGGCAATAGACAGACTGTCTCCTTTTTTCTTTTTTCATGGAGGTTCTCCTCTAAATCAGGTGTTTAAACTCCTGATTTTAAAGCGTGTCTTCTCTCCCTCACACTCTGTGGATCTGTCGGTAACAAACAGCTGAAGAATAAACCAGTCGGACCGAACCATTTTCAGTGTAGAGGAGGGGGGTCCGGTGACGACGTTTCCAAAACAAAATATATAAACATCGTTACATTGACATTAAAAATAAAAGTATTTGCGATTATATATTGGTTATTGGTTTACTGAAATAATGTTTTCTGTTGTGTCCTTTTGTCATCATTCGGGGCCTCTGTGCCCCCCTTCTCAGTCTGGGCTCCTAGAATCAGCCGCTCCGTAAGAAGAAGAAGAAGCGCGGCTCTTCCGGGGGTGTCTCCCTATTTAAAACAAAAGTTTATCACAATAAACTCATTTCACTATCGAAAAAAAGTAATATCGCAATAACGATAATTATCATTTTATCGCCCAGCCCTAGTGTATCAACATACGGTTTGTTAGTTACATTGAGCCATTAATGTTTATAATGAGGTGATCTAATAATAGTAAAATATGTAAATTGAAAGAATGTTCAATAACGTTTATGAAATAACTACAATAATAGTAAAATAAACTTGTTAAGGTATACAAATCTGAAGTCGCCACGAGACACCACCACCTTATTTTAAGCCAGGAAAAACCCTGCAGCTTCCGTCACAAACTTTACTCAACTTCATAACAAATGAACGGATGGATAGATATCAGGTTTATTTAATGTTAAGACCTGAATAAAAGCATCGGTACATGTATCAATTTCTGGATTCAAAGAATTTCCGAGTTTGGAGAAGCAGCTGTCTATTTTTAAGCATTCTTTTCTCACAGTTTTTGTAGATTTGGTCGCAAGACATGCAAATGTAATCAGAAACTACATGTTTTAGCATTTTGTTTGTGTTCAAACTCTAAAGATTTTTTTTTTTTTTTTAACATTCGACTGATCCGAAAAATGATCTGAACCGTGACCCTAAAACTGTGACACGATCCGAACCGTGAGTTTTGTGATCCGTTACACCCCTAATATGTATATATTGTACCTTTCCCTTTAGAAGCTCCAGCGCTCACAAACAGGATGTTGATGGCTAAAAGGTTCATTTTGTGATGAAATTTGGTCAAAAAATGCAGACAACAACAGATGAACGTTTCAGGCTTTATTAAAATGATGAGAAAGTTGTTCTGATCACCTCTGGCTGTGAACGTTTCTGTTCTTTTAGAAGCATCATCAATCTCTGTATCAACAATCCTCCTCACTTTCATGGGGATAATTTTCCTGGAAACATCCACCTTTCTCTGCTCAGTAATCCATTAATTCACCAGTTCTCCTAATTCGTCGCTCGCTTTTTCCACCAAAAAGTAGTCTTCTCCCTTTCTCCTGCCGTCTTCCCAATATCCCACGTCTGCTCGTGCCATTGGGATACGATCAGGATCCACCACATTTTCCTCACCAGAATGTTTTTTGGCGAATGCCACTGCTTGAAGTTTCAAGTTTTAGAGGATTACTCAGAAATGCTTGAACAGATCAAAATACCGCTTTGGGGTTCTTTGTAGAGAAGCATGAACAGTATAAAATGTAAACCTTTAATCTTCTCACCTGACTCAGCAGAGACATTCACTCTCCTGTTTTCCTCCAGCTGAGAGGACAAATCGTCGTGGGCATCTGCTCCATGATGAAGAAGTCCAAGTCCAAGCCCATGACTCAGATCCTGGAGCGACTCTGTAAGTTTGAGTACATCGATGTGGTCATCTTTCCTGAGGAGGTGATCATGGAGGAACCTGTGGAGAAGTGGCCCCACTGTGACTGCCTCATCTCCTTCCATTCCAAAGGTGAGCTGCAGCATGAGGAGCAAACGTGGCATGTTAAGAAACAGGAGAGTTTTACAATCACAGTGTGGACGTTTATTATCCTATTCATTGGAAATGTGTTTATTAAACACACTTATGCCCTAACACCATAGACGTATATTATTATCAACGTCCCCCATAGAAAATTCCTTACCTCTGGATTTCACAAAATAAGGCCACCTCCATCAGTTATTTTTCTGCAATACGGGTGCAGCCATTTGGCGCCCATCAACAGTGATTGGTCTGAGTAGTGTTTTTATAGCAGGGGTAGGGAATCATTCATGAGTAGGGACTCATGACAATTACCTGGGTAATGAGCACATCCCAGAGCATTGGATATTGGAAAACATGCAGGAAGGTGGCTCTCGAGGACCAGGGTCCCCTACCCCTGCTTTATGGGAACTACAGGGCTCTAGAGTACGACACATTGGTTGCATTTGTCTACCATAACCTTTCAACCGTAAACGCAGTTAGCGTAATTGAAGGACGGTAAACGAGTCTCGCGCTGATACGCATCTCTATGCAGTTGTTAAGTGTTTGCAAAATCCCCATTTATCAGCGGATCCTGCCGCGGAGAAAAGCAGCTTCAAGCTGCAGCGCTCTCATTGACTGTATATGAGTGCTCTACATTAGTAACATTTTGTATATCTGAGCATAGCCAGAAAAAAGCTGCATTTTCTGCCTCAGAATAAGCTGAATCATGGTGATCGTGTGAACGGTAAGAATTATGGCAAGCCAAAAAGCCAGTTATTCAGGTGTCGACTTGACATTATCGGTGTTTTGGGGTTAGCTACGGTGACCCTGAAGTTCAAGTCACATAAACAAATTCATCAACACAAAACATTATTAGGATCTCAATGACAATTAAAAAAGAAAAACAAATAATAGAAAAAATATAAAGTTTTAGAAATCAAGACAATATTCAGCAAACCAAAACGATAAAAAAAAATGAAATATTTCAAAAAAACCAAAGGAAATTTCAAAAATCAAAATGAATGGCTCTGTACTGATCACAAAACGCTTCAAAGTTTTCTTTTTTGTTGAAGTTTCAGCTCTGTGAAGCATTTTAAAGTCATACTCCAACTATATTTGATCTGTTTTCAAAATTGTCTTTTTATTATGATTCATTTCATTACGTTTTTAGCCAAAATCTAAAAACTTGTTTTCTAGGACATAGTTCCTGTTTCTTAGTTGTGGGCGGGACTGTTGGTGTAAAGTAATGGTCACACTGACATCTCATGAAATCTTTGTTTACTCACTCTCCTGCTAGCTTACAGCCCCTCACACCTGGTGGTGAACCAATGAAAAAAAGTTAGACGCATCGGTTTAACCAGTGCAAACATTTCCTCTAGAGCCCTGAACTACTGTCACCAATCGTGAGTGAGCTTTTTTAAAGTCTACACCCCTCCCATTGAAACTGTTGGTAGAATCTGTCAATCAAATGTTGAAGGCGGGGCCAGCGGGCACCACATGCTTTTACTGAGGTGTCTGATTGGTCAGTTTATTACTTGAATAACTTGCAATAAAGAAAAATATATTTTAAAAAACGAATTAGAAAAAGACGTTAAAAAAAGGTATCGGAGAGAGAATGGTTATTCTGACAAATAAAATGACTCAGTAATGAACCTCCTGTTTGGAACACAAGGGAGGAGGGGTTAAACTGTCCAGTTGTTATACAGTCAATGCTCAACACCCAGTGTTTTTTCAAAAGCTCTAATTTCTTTGTACCATTTAAAGAGAGTACAAATGAGCTGATTCTTGAGAGCGTGCACAACCTGTTTAGTTAGTTTGAACAGGCAGAAATAGAGGATATATCTTTTCAAAATGATTGTTTTTCTTGGTTAATCTTTTTTTCCATTGGGTTTTTAAGGACATTATGCAATCCCATGTGTGCCAAGAAACGTATTCTTTATGGAAAAAGAAACGTTTTTTATCTAAAATATTAAAATAACAGGCTTATCTTAAACTAACAGAACATAAACTGCAAAGAACAGTTCATTCGTGATAAAAATGTCCCAGCAGTTGAGTAACGAAGCAGAATAAAAGAAAACTGTTATCAAGCAGGCTTTTAGAGATGCCTGCTGACTGTGGCTTCATTTTAACTCTGGCTCTTCAGAAA
The DNA here is from genome assembly GCF_002922805.2 of Oryzias melastigma. Lineage (NCBI taxonomy): Eukaryota > Metazoa > Chordata > Actinopteri > Beloniformes > Adrianichthyidae > Oryzias > Oryzias melastigma. The sequence goes on from NC_050517.1 coordinate 4,805,285, forward strand.
ATCAGCAAAAGTCTATAAGGATTTTAACAGCAAAAACTTAACCTGATAAAGAATTCTAAAGTTAAAGGAAATCCCTGTCTTGTGATTTGAACACTACAAAATCAAAATAAATTAGTCTTTTATGTATTTGTTGTTAAAATATGTAAAATAAGAAATGCCACTGAAAATGAAGACGGAGCTCTGCTGGGACGTGCATTTTTCTGTCTCTAAATTATCTTAAAAAAATGATGGAAACAGACTTGGTCACTTGGAACAGGAAGACAAACGTAGAGCAATAATCATACTTCCTCATGTTTGTTTTTAGGTTTTCCTCTTGACAAAGCCGTGGAATACGCCAAGCTACGGAATCCGTTGCTCATCAATGACCTCAACATGCAGTATTTCATTCAGGACAGGTAAAGCCATGATGGCAGCTGCTGTTTACTCAAGTGTGAGATCTCATTTATTGAAAAAGCTACAAATCTCAGGCTAAAATGTTTCATCAAAAGAAATGTTTGTGATCACTTATGACCATTTTGTAACCTAGGATTTTACTTTTTCACTTACCATCTTTGAACAATTTTAATTTTTTAAACTCTTCTCTGTGAGTAATATTTTAAACAAGAATCTGAGGAGTTTTCTTTTTTTTAAGAGAATTCGAATCTATTGTTTTATTCAAAGTTGGGACTTGTTTTATTAATTGTCTGAAACTAATGGAAATGTATTTAAAAAAATGGATTTTTTTTTCAGAAATTAAAATAACAGTGAATTATTTTAACAATACAGGAGCATTCCTTTCCAGTTTCCACTCATGTGGAATATTCAAAGCTAGTCAAAGTCATAGTCATAGTCAAAGCTAACAAGGTTGGCTAGATTTAATGTTAGAAATATTCATAAGTTCCAGTCTGAACGGTTACTCCATTTTTTTTTTCTTGATACTATAGTGCACATGTGTCAAAGTCGAAGCCCGGCCCTCCAGATCATTTTATTTTATTGTTATTAATGGCCCGATGTTATCTTGCAGTTATTTCTAACTTGTATAATTTTGAAAAAGTATATTTTTATGGAGAGTAAAATATTGAAAGTTATTTAAGGTTTAAGTTGATTTATTCTGGAACAATATTCCTGCCTTTTTATTATTCATAATTATGTTGAAAAGTAACGGCTTTAAAGTTTTAAAAAATTGTCATTCTGCTAGCTTTTTAAACTATTTTGGCATTTACTAAGATTTTTTAGACTATTTTGGAGTTTAGCTAATATTTCAGCTACATGCTAGATGTTTAGGTTAATTTAGGCTTTTCTATTTAAGATTTCTTAGGCTGTTTTAGAGTTAGGCTAACATTTACATTCTAGTTTTGGCTAATCTTGGCTTTTTTCAGTTTTTAGGATATTTTTAAGTTTAGCTGATATTTCAGCTACATGCTAACTGTTTTGGCTAATTTTGGCTTTTCTTTTTAAGTTTTTTAGGCTGTTTTGGAGTTAGGATAATATTTACACACTAGCTGTTTTAGCTGATTTAGACTTTTTTCAGTTTTTAGACTGTTTTGGAGTCTAGCTGGTTTCTCAGCTACATGCTAGCTGTACTTTCTTTTATCGTTTCAGCTATCAGCTTCAGCGTTTTTAGCTATCAATTTCAGCATGTTCAGCTAGAAGAATCTCTAGCTAATCTCTTTCATTTATTGAAAAAAATGCTAGAATTCACAAGGAAAAAAACTGCTTGTTATAACTTTCGTTGTTTATCTACTCAATTAAAAGGAAAAGCACGATGCAGCAAAATTACAGTGTTATTTTTACATAAATGTTCCTAGCTCTACTTATAACCATCTTTTAACATATAGTTTCTTGTATATTTGTACAAAATGTTTCAAATAGCTCAAACACACCAGAGCCCTCATATCCCTTGAACATCTTTCAACAACATCGTTTTGATTCCATTCCAGGAGAGAAGTTTATCGGATCTTGAAAGAAGAGTTTATTGAACTTCCTCGCTTTGCTGTTTTAAACCGAGACCATCCTGAAGGTGAGCAAGAGTTTGACTTTCAAAACTTCTGGATAGTACTTTTGAAGCAACAATTTATAAACTCACAACAGTTAAAGTACACCCACACATTCTGAATTAAGTTCAAAGCTTATTTTTTATTTGTTCTTAACACCTGAAGGTTTAAAGGCTTGAATTGAATTGTGCAGAGTGTAATCTGGTGGAGGGGGAGGACCATGTGGAGGTGAACGGGGAGGTGTTCCCAAAACCCTTTGTGGAAAAGCCGGTGTGTGCAGAGGACCACAACGTCTACATCTATTACCCCACGTCTGCAGGAGGAGGCAGCCAGAGGCTCTTCAGAAAGGTAAACCTAAAGCACATGTGTCAAAGTCAAGGCCCGGGGGCCGGATCCGGCCCTCCAGATCATTTTATTTTGTTGTTATTAATGACCCGATGTTATCTTACGCTCATTTCTAACTTGTATGATTTTGACAAAATATATTTTTATGGAGAGTAAAATAGTGAAAGTTATTTAAGGTTTAAGTTGATTTATTCTGTAATAATATTCCTGCCTTTTTATTATTCATAATTATGTTTAAAAAGTTACAGTTTAAAAGTTTTAAAAATTGGCATTATTTTTGGATTACTTTGGATTACTGAGACTTTTTGGGCTATTTTGGTGTTTAGCTAATATTTCAGCTACATGCTAGCTGTTTTGGGTAATTTAGGCTTTTTTTTAAGTTTTTTAGGCTGTTTTGAAGTTTAACTATTTTCTTAGCTAGCTATCAGCTTCAGCATTTTTAGCTATCAGCACTAACGTCTTCAGCACCCAAATTCATCTTACAGCATTCACTCTAGCATGATCACAGGTAATGCTATATATCTAGTTCATAATTATGTTAAAAAGCTAGGCTTTTAAAGTCTTAAAAGGTTAATTTAATTGTGTACAATAAATGTTTCTCCTGTTCAGCCCGCGACCTAAGGTGTGTTTGGATTTTGGCCCCTTGTGCGATTGAGTTTGAAACCCCTGCCCTAAAGTCAAGCAGGCACCTCAACTTTTCAGCCACAAGTAAAGACTTGTAACAAAAGCGACCTGGCTGAAGACGATATGGCGCCTAACATCATCCGCCAGAGGTGGAAATTATGCAACTCACCCTAATTCTAACCCTAACCCAAAAGTGTTCAGATTTAGAAGAAAAAACAAAAAAAAAAAAAACTTTTACTGAAGCTTTAAATGAGAAAAACTTTCTAACTGTTCTGGTCAACCAAAAAGACAAAAAGTTTTCTTCAAGCGATATGGGGGAATTTCTGGTTCTGGTCTAAGATTCTGGTTCTGGATGTTGACGTCTGCAGCCAAGTCCTCTAAACAAATACTGCCTTGCCCCTGTGTGATCGTGTTAAATGATTTGGCTTGTTGACACTCAAATGGCTTTTTAAAACTCTCATAGAAACACCAATAATATGCATTGAGCAGCTCTGTTGTTGTCAGCATAACAACAAACACACAACTGCATTTTTGTGACTGACTGCATTTGTTTCTCTGTGTTTCTCCGCCGCAGATCGGTAGTCGCAGCAGTGTTTATTCTCCAGAAAGCAGCGTTCGAAAGACTGGATCCTACATCTATGAAGAGTTCATGCCAACGGATGGTACTGATGTAAAGGTACTGTGAAGGCTCACCACAGCTCTGCAGCTCACTGACAGATTTTGGCTCATGCAGTAAATACTGTCATGCAGTATTTCAGAGTGTCAGGACTGCTTATCGTCCGCTTTAAGACTCTTTCTGCCCCTCCGAACATCTCAGGTTTACACGGTGGGTCCAGACTACGCCCACGCTGAGGCCAGAAAGTCGCCTGCTCTGGACGGGAAGGTGGAGCGCGACAGCGAGGGGAAGGAGATCCGTTATCCAGTCATGCTGACTGCATTTGAGAAACTAGTGGCTCGCAAAGTTTGCCTGGCATTTAAGGTAAATTGAAATCTCATATTAAAAGTACTTAAGTTAAACTCACATTTTAATCATATTTTTAGGAAATATTTAGAGTTTTCAATGAAAAAGTTATTTTGGTGAAGGTTAAATTTTCAATCGATAATGGTGAAAAAGTGAGTAGGTCTACAATGCTCCATTATTGACTAAAATTGAGGGGAAAAAAGACCATAACAGTCAAATAACATAACAGAAAACAGCAACTGATGCATTATACATATTTTTTGGACAAGGTTTATTAAGCAAAAAAAGATTCATAGAAGTCAAACATTTTTCAACGTCTGCACAGTTGAAGGACGGTATGTATCACTCCACCAGGATCCTGACTACATTACCCATAATGCTCCAACATTCCATGCAGTTTGGCTTCACAGTTTACAAAAACTGAACCATTTTGACAGATGTTTGAGTGCTTTTTACCACAAAAAATTAATCTGAAGTCAGTACACACAACAATAAATCCATGCACCAGAATTTAAGGTGCACTTTCTATTTTTGAAAAAAAATCAAGGATTTTGATATGTGATGAGGATCACTTCATTAGCCCTGGGTTATTTACGGTGGTTTGGTGTGCGTTTATTTTTCATCACTACTGACATTTCACCACCTACTACAACAGTGAGATGATTTGATGTGGTACAGGGTGTCTTTTATTTTGAAAGAAAGTCACATAGACCTCTAAAGAATTAGAAACTATTTCATATTTAAAAAAAGGATATTATCTTGAAAAAACAAATTTATTTGTATTTAACATAATAGTCACGATACCATAAATACAAACCAATGTCTTCTTTTTCTAAAAGGTGAAATAAGACTGTGGCTCCTACTGGGATATCAGTAAGAAATCCCCTAGAATGGCTCTTTAACTGTTGAAGGTTGTAGACTCCTGTTCTAGAATCTACATAAGCAAACTTTTTGGAAGGGAAAAAAGTATATAAAAAGACACAAAAATTAGATTAGGTGATGTTAAAATAATTTATAAAAACCAAATAAACCAGCTTCAGATAATGTCTTGCTAGCTTTCAGTGTGATTTTTCTCAGACATGATATTCTTGTTTTTTAGCAAACAGTATGTGGCTTCGACCTGCTGAGAGCCAATGGCCATTCCTTTGTCTGCGACGTGAACGGTTTCAGCTTTGTCAAAAGCTCCATGAAATACTACGATGACTGTGCCAAGATCCTCGGGTAGGTGAAGGCATGCTCTGCAGTTTTTCAGATGTGCAAACTTATGTGGAGGCAAACCAGAAGTTAACTACGTTGTAATACATGTATCAAAGTCAAAAGGAAAATACTGAAAGTTATTTAAGGTTCAAGATGATTTTTTTTCTGGAAAAAATATTTCTGCCTTTTTGTCATTCGTAATTATGTTTAAAGTTAAAAGTTTAAAATTTTAAAAGCTTTTTGGACTATTTTGGCATTTACTAAGATTTTTTTAGCCTTTTTTGGAGTTAAGCTAATATTTAGGCCACGTACTGGGTGTTTTGGCTGGTTTAGGTTTTTTTAAGTTTTTAGGCGGTTGCGCACTAGCATTGTTACAGGTAATGCTATATACCTAGTTCATAATTATGTTAAAAAGTGACAGTTTTAAAGTTTAAAAAATGTACTTTCAGAGTGTTCAATAAATGTTGCTGCGATGTGTTTTGTGTTTGAGATTTTGGCCCCTTGTACGATGGAGTGTGATACTCCTGTTCTATTAGAATAACATTAGGCAATACATTTGTAGCAATCCAAAACAGAAAAAAACTGCATTGCAGGAGAAACAGTTATTGTATCTCCTTCAGAACAGCTTCTGTTGTCAGTCATCTTCTCTCCTACCAGGTGAAGCAATCAAAGATGAGTGACTTGCAACACCCCCCCCCTCCCTCCCTCCGCCCCGCTGTGCTCAACTTAGTCCCACAGAAACTTGGTGTAAATTTGATTATATCACTAGAGCTGTTAGCCAGGTTAACATTTTCTGTATGTCAACAAAAGCCTGAAGTGTAACACTAAACACAAATTCAAAGAGGCCAAATCATGCTTTAAGGATATTTGATCTAAGTAATATAGATTTTTTGACAAAGATTAGGCAGGAGAGATATTGTCACACAGAAAAAAAAGAATTTTGACCTTCAGAAATGCCAGGATCTCCTCTGACAACACATTCTCAGTCCCACCTCGTCACATATTGATGTTTGGTTAACCCTTTAACACCGGAGCTCCAGTGTTTATGTTCTTTGATTGACTGTAACTTTTCTACTGTTAATACAATCAGTCCAGCAGATTTTGAAGGATGTGGAATCTCGTGTTAAGGGTTGAAATTATGTTAAAAATTTGTGTTTATGCGTCACCAGCAACCCCTCAGGTGTTAAGGATCCTTCTATGCTTGACGTTTTGGGTGTCCCTAACTCGACGTTTTTTGACGTGCTGGCTGTTCCCGTTAAATCACAGGTCCCAACCCGAACTGGTACCCCTAACCCAGTACCAGTTCGTGTCCGAAACCGCGTCCAGGCCCGGTTCACGTCTGTTGCTGTCTAATACCTGGTCAGTTCAGGTACCGCATCCAGTGCCGGGTTAGGCTACTGGTACCGTAGGGAGACTGGACCTCAGGACGCGGCTGGTTTTCGAATCACAGCGTGGAGATTTTGTTTGGCTTTTATTATCCTATTCAGTAGAAATGGTCCTGAGGACTAGTCTGCGTGGGGTACCATGTCCCGAGGGTTGTGAACCCTTGATCTTATGAACGGCCGGCACGTCAAAAAATTACAAAGTAGGGACACCCAAAACATCAAAGAAGGGTCCTTAAAGGCCCTCTATGACAATTTTTAAAATCTTCCCAGTAGTGTTTTAATTATGATTATGAAGTTTTTAACCAAAATCCCACAAGTTAAATGTCTTAAAAAGTAATTTTTCATGTTGGTCTGAAGCCTCAGTTTCCAAAATCTCCTCTGAGGGGGCGTGGCTTTTGGTGCTCCGCCCCTGATTCCCCCCTCCCTCTGATTATGATAGCTCTGTGTCTCACTATCATAAATCTTCACCTCTGCTACATAAAAACATCCATCAATCTGGGTAATGTCCAGCCGTATGGTTCTGATCCAGATGTCAGCTGGACGAGGAAGTGAAGATCTTCATGGACAGAACTTCCTCCAAAATCCTGATTCTTTCTCCTTCCAGTTCACCAAAGACTCTTTTAGCTAATTCTCCAATGTTTATTGACTGTGATCAATACATTCAATCATTGGTTTCTCAGAGTTCTTGATAAAATAATCAAAGCTAACATCAAAATGCTCTTTCATTGATTTACAATCCTTTCCAACTGCGGTCAAATGAGCCGCCGTTCACATTTCCGTGGTCACATCAAGAAGCTCCGTGGAGTCTGGTGGAGATTTTCCAGCGTTCTCAGTCCTGCTACCGTAAGTATTGGATGAAACTCACACCAAAAATCCAGTGATGCTGATTTGACCACAGAAATGTGAACGGCGGCTCATTTGACTGCAGTCAATGTGAAGATACCATCTTCTCTTCTCCAGAACCTGAACTAGACACTAGGAACAGATGAGGGTTTAGTGCATGTGCAGCAGAGCTGTTGATGGAAAGAAGATCATTCATTCAGACAGAGTCTGTCCAAGACACTTTGATTGATTTAAAAGGAGAAATACTCGGAAATTAAAAAACAAAATGATTTCTTATTACATCTGTTCTATTTCGCCATAAAAAGGACACACAGACATGTTAAAAACTCTAAAAACAGGATTTTCATCAGAGGGGTTCCTTGACCAAACGTCAGTATGTGACCGGTTGGGAGTGAAAATCTGTTGCCTCTAAATGAAATCAACAGGCACAAAGTAAAAGGTTTGTCACTTGTTTTAGGTGTTTATTTTGTTAACAGGAATGTTGCATTTTTTTGTTTGGCATTACCAACAGAAACATGATAATGCGAGAGTTGGCTCCAAAGTACAGCATCCCCTGGTCCATCCCCATAGAGGATGAAGACATTCCCATCGTCCCCACAACCTCTGGAACCATGTAAGCACCCACATCAATAGTCTTCACAAATGATTCTGAGAACTTTTAAGACAATTTCATGGAAAATGGTTCTTTAGTTGAAGAATGTTTTGGTAAAAAATAAAATATATATAAATTTAACTTTTGCTTACTCAAACACTCATTCGCTGTATTACATGGTAATTTTAGGAGCCGTCTCAGAAACTGAAGCGTTTAACTGTGATTTATTCAGGATGGAGCTCCGTTGTGTTATCGCCATCATTCGCCATGGAGACCGAACGCCAAAGCAGAAGATGAAAATGGAGGTCCGACACCATCTGTGAGTATCTGTGATTCTAACTGAAGATTTTTGGAGCTCATGGGGTTCAGCAGACAGTTTATGGATTCAGTTGTTTGGTCAGGTGTTAGCAGAGCCATTGAATCCTTGACTTAACTCTACGATACTATTGATTGTCAAAACGATGATCTGTAAATGGCTTTAGCTCTTACGGGCTCATGATGTGCTTGCTGTCAACTGAACATTTGAGTCAAAGGTTGTCAAATAAAACTGTGAGGCAGAACGCTGTGCTGCTTGCAAAGATAACAGAGGGTTTGGAGAGACAAGCTAAGATGAGTTATGTCGCACACTGAGTGAAATTTGTTATTGAAAGCTGTTTAGAAACCAAACAGATTTGATTTTGACCTAAAAAAAATCGCATGTTGTTTCTCCCGAGCAGGTTTTTTGAATTGTTCGATAAATATGGAGGATACAAAACAGGAAAGCTGAAGTTAAAAAAGCCAAAACAGCTGCAGGTAAGTGATAAGAAAACTATTTTATTATTTACTAAATCAAATAAGCGTTCTTTTTGCGAAGTTAAAGAAGTATTTGTCTGTCACCAATTCTGTAAAATCTAATACTTTTAAAAACTGAGTAAATTATGTGAATTACTTCAACTCTGAAAGATAAAATGAAAAAAAAAATCCAGTAAATGATATTGTACAATTTTTAAAGAATGTTTTTGTCCAGTGGTGCAGAACTTTAGTATTAACCTCATTACTTCTTCTTTAAGATGTTCTGCTATTCTCGTCTGGTTACTAATTTTAATGTTACTTGGCAATCTGTGTAAAATACACCAGTCCACACCCTTAAACAGACTGCAACCTCTCCACCATGACCAAAGAGCTGTCAAAGGACACCAAGATCAAGATTGTAGACCTGAATAAGACTGAGTCAATCCACAATTAGCAAGCAGCTTGGAATTATTGAAAAATGGAAGAAGCACAAAATTACTGATGATCTCTCTCCACGTGGAGCTCCATGCAGGGTCTCACCTGTTGGGGTACAAATGATCCTGAGAACGGTGAGGAAACAGCCCCGAGTTGCAAGAGGGAACTGGTCAATGACTTGACGAGACCTGGAATCACATTATCATAGTAACCAAGGGAACACCTTACAGCAGGGGCGTCAAACTCAATCGCACAAGGGGCCAAAATCTGAAACAACCCTTAGGTCGCGGGCCGAACAGGATAAACATCTATTGAACACACTAAAACTAATTTTTTTTAACTTTAAAATAGTACATTTTTAACATAATTATGAAGTAGATATATAGCTGTACCTATAGTAAGTAACTATACCTGTGATAATGCTAGTGTGAATGCTGTAAGATGAATCTGGCCACTCAAGATGCTAGTGCTGATAGATGAAAATGTTGAAGCTGATAGCCAGCTAGAATATTAGCTAAATGTCAAATTAGCCTAAAAAATGAAAAAAAAAAAAAAAAACCCAAAACTTATGTTACCCAAAACAGCTAGCATGTAGCTGAAAAAAATAGCTAAACTTGAGAATATCTTAAAAAACTGAAAAAGTCCAAATAAGCCAAAACAGCTAGCGTGTAAATGTTAGCCTGCCTCCAAAACAGCCTTAAAAACTGAGAAAAGCCTAAATTAGCCAAAAAGCTAGCATATAGCTAAAAAAAATTGTTAAACTTCAAAATAGCCTAAAAAACTGAACAAAAGTGTTAAAAATCTTAGTAAATAGTCCAAAAAGCTATCATAATGCCAAATTTGTAAAACTTAAAAACCGTAACTTTTTAACATAATTATGAATAATAAAAAGGCAGGAATATTATTCAAGAATGAATCAACTTAAACCTTAAATAACTTTCAATATTTTACTGTACGTAGAAATATATTTTGTCAAAATTGTACAAGTTAGAAATAACTGCAAGATAACATCGGGTCATTAATAACAATAAAATAAAAGGATCTGGAGGGCCGGATAGAATTACCCGGAGGGCCGGATCTGGGCCTAAAGTTTGACATGTGCAATAGAGCACCAGTGGAGGAAGTTGAAAGTCTGTGTTGTTCAGCAACATCCCCCAAAACATCACAGCTCTTGAGAAGATCTGCATGGAGGAATGGACCAAAATAGCAGCTACAGTGCAATCTTGGTGAAGACCTACAGGAAATGTTTGACCTTTGTCATTGACACCAGGGTCACATTACAAGGTATTGAGATGAACTTTTCCTTTTTGACCAAATTCTTATTTTCTGCATCATTATAAGAATACAGTTCCTGGATTGTTTTAAGTGGAACAACTTGCAGAATTACTGACTGACAAATACTTTCTTCTGCACTGTCTTTGTTTTCCTCAAACAGTATCAAAGCTTTCTGTATTCCTGAAAAGCTCATGAAAGTCTTAAACAAATAAAGCTGCCTTGTCTCGCAGATGTGGGGGCAGTGTTTGTTTTTGAAAGAGACTTAGAAAATTAGGTTTCCAGTTGAGGGTGAAGTCCACTGTGTTTCCAGGAAGTGCTCGATATTGCCCGCCAGCTGCTGGTTGAACTGGGCCAGCACAACGACTGTGAGATTGAAGAAAAGAAATCCAAACTGGAACAACTTAAGACTGTCTTGGAAATGTAAGTAGCAGCTGACACAAAGCAAGGACTCCCACCAAACCACACATCATCTATCTTTCTATCTATCTATCTGTCCTCACCCTTTTGTTTCCTGTCTGTATCAATAATTCTCAGATTCTGCAGGGTCTCATCTTTCAAATCTAAATCTCTTATACTCATTGCCAGACACACATTCACCATGAAATCGTTCCCTTTCTCTTGTCCTGACTGTAACTCTCTTTTTTTTCCTCTCCCTCTATCCTCCTTTCTCCTGCCCATCCATTCGCTCCTTCTTTCTTCAAAAGGGAGTCCAGCTTGAATGACACTCAGTACGCACCTCTCCCTTCTCTGTAAACACTGAGGTTTCCCTCCTCCTAAACATAAACTCTGTGTACAAAGTATTGGGAAAATTAAGAATGAATTAGTCAGTATTAGCATGTTATATTATCAGTTAGAGATGGAAGTGGGATACAAACAGCCTAATTACGTCTCTTTTGGTGCAACCCAAGACATTTCCTGAAATATTTTAAAGGTATTCCTAATGTTTTGTACACTTTACCACCATGTTCCCAAAGTCTTTTATTTTTTTCCATTAACATTTGAACATACACAGTCAAACGATGCTTTCACTGTGTCTCTGTGTGTAAATCCGTGTGTTTTGCTTTAGTGTGCATGCCGTCCTCACTACACATGCGCTGGACTTTGATCTCCTAATGTCTTCCGTCATCCTGCCTCTTGTGTGCTTTATTATCCACGTGGGGATGTTTCTGCAGCTGTCCTTCGTATAAACTCAACGCTGCAAAAAAATGTCGTGGAAGACATGGATGATCGAGTCCTCAGTGCATGGCTCAGATGCAGTGGAGTACATGTTAGTAAAACCAACAGGATGAAGTGAATGAGTGAGGAGGAGAGGAGCAAAAAGTGAAGAGGACTGTAGGTCCAGAAGTGTTTTGTTTATCTACTGAGGAGGGATACATTTACTTCAGTGCAGTTCGTTGCTCTTTCGCTGATTTGAAACATTTAAAGTGACACTCGAAGTTCAGAACAGCCTGTCCCTCCGTTTGACATACCTTCATTCTCTAGTGGTACTGAGAATATCAAATGATGGTCTCACGTCGTATTGGTTTGTCCAGACAGATCTGTTTGTAGCTGCCAGCGACTGTATATGAGAACTGGACGTAGTGACTCCTCCCCCAAGAGTTCCAAATAGGAAGTACCTGCTGGCTCCTAGAAGCCAAAATCCGAAAGACTTCTATTGAGGAATACTCAGTCATTACATTCATCAGAATGACCATTCTTGCTCTGTTACCTTTTTAAAAAATGTTTTTTTGCTAATACATCTTTTTTTTTAAATTATTTTTTCTGTAGTGCGACCTGTTTAAGTTATGAACTGACCAATTAGATGCCTCAATAAAAGTATGAGGACCGGTTTTCAAGTGGTAGTGGGTGTGGCTTAACAGCGAGCTCATTCCTGATTGGTGAGGGTGGTTGCCATAGAAATGTCTACGTAGACCCACTAGGACTCGTTAATCTTTACAGAAATCGTCTGGACCTCAACAACATGGTTGACATCCGTTTTGTGAAAAAATAGTGACTGAATCGACTTCAATTCAATAGAACCGGAAGTCACTTTGTCCAGTTCTCATTTACTGTCAGTGGTAACTGCTGAGTAAATAATCTCCAATAATATTTATTTTTTTATTTTTCCAGTTTTTTTTTACTTTACCTTTTTCTTAATATGTGTATAATGACTTTCAAAATAGGAGACTACACTTACAGATATTGTCCACTAATAATATCAGAAGCTCATTTAAACTAAAAAAAAAAATAAAATATCAAAAAAGGCTGCCAATAACGTAAGGATTTTAATCTCATCATAATATTAACTAGATAAAGTTGCATTACCTGCAATAATGCTCGTGTGAATGCTTTTTGCTGAAAACAGTTGCTGAAAATGCTGAAGCTTTTTGTTGAAATTTACTGACGCAATTTACTTTAACTGCTGAAGGGATTTACTGAAAATGCAAAATCTATTTGCAAAATGTTAAAGACTAGAAATTTGATTAAAGAACTATGAAAGACTGCTGAAGTTTACCTACATTTCTGAATAATTGCTTAAAAATCACTATTGAATACCAATTTTTAGAAAACATTTACCAGTAGTGTGTTGCTTAAATATGAGCTAAACTCCAAATTAGCCCAAAAATCCCCAGTAGACGCCAAATTTGCCAAAAAACCTAGCTCTTGCTTAAATACTCGCAAAACTCAAAAACTGCCTAAAATTCCTCAGTAAACTAAATGAGTCAAAAATGTTAGCCTGCTGCTAAAATAGAAGCTAAAGTCTAAATTAGCCTATAAAAACCTCAGAAGATAAGAAATTAGCCAAGAACGTTAGCATGTTGCTAAAATATTATTTAAACTCTATTTTTTTTTAATTACTAATGGATGAAAACATAACCCATGAATATATATTTAAAGGCTTGTTGCTGATCTACTTAAAATGTTGAAGTTTGAAGACGTTCTCATTAATTTCCTGTGGAACCTATTTTGCTCATTAATTCAAAAACTATAAAGTTTATGAATACCAAGAATACAAGCAGTAATGTCCTGAACAAGCTGAATGTTTTGATACAAAGGTTGTTGAAATCAGTGAAAGTGTGATTGAGTTTTTAACATACACAGAAAGGAGCAGGAGAATCACTATAGTGTGAATGCTGACTAAGCAATCACACAGTTATATAAAAAAAAAGTCAAAATACATTTTCTTGTTTTTTTGACTGAAAAACTCCAGCAGAGGTGTATGGCTGTTATCTTAGTTTAATGAGCTCCACTGGAAATGTCTAATTATACTCAACTTGAATAAGAGAACACAGACAGAAACACTAACCATGGCAGATTGTTTCCAGGTAAGTTTCTGATCAATTACATCCACTACACGTTAAATATTATGTAACTGAATAAAAACAAAGAAAAAAACCCTGAAGCTGGGATGTAAAGCTGCAACTTCAGTGACTGGATGTTTACTGAACACATCTCTGGGAATTACCAGGCCCTTTGAATATCTATACCTAAAGCAAAAACTGTAAATCCCCCCATATTGTTTTTACTTTTGTTATTTGTTCATGTTCAGGGTCACATGGCTTTCAAATCATTGGTCAACAGGACTAGCCAAATTCTAGAAGGATCCCATGGGGAAGGGCAGATGGAAGCATTCACTTCATCTTTTTCTTTGCTCACTCGAGAGCAGTTACACACCAAAGCCACGTCACACGTTCCACTGCAGCGACTCAGGTTCACATGTTTAACTCCACACTACCGAATGAGTAGCTGAATTAATAATGTTGCTACGATGTGTGCTTCATAGGTGTGCTGCTTAAACATTTTTTCCTCATTTGAGCTTTTACTGATCTAATTTAAACTAGGGTAGATGCGTTTAGTGTTGAAGATTGAAGTAACCTTCTAGAAGATGTGGTGAATTTAGTTGCCTCGGTTGGCTGATTAAAGCAGTGTTTGCTTGATGTGTGTGTGTGTTCATCTCCCTCCCCAGGTATGGTCATTTCTCGGGTATCAATAGGAAAGTCCAGCTGACCTACATTCGGAAAGGCAAACCTAAAACCTCCAGTGAAGAAGAAGGTACAAATGAACATGCACGTTCCCAAGGCAGCTTCTGTTTGAAGATATTCTGTAAATGTCTTGTGTCAAAATAAAGTTTTCTATATTTATGATGTTCAGAGATGTTTTACCATTTTTAGAAACAAATGACACCTTTTGTGGAGGAACAAATTCCTGCAACAGACTTCCTGTAACAAGTCTCTGAAGATAAAATGCTTCATCTTTGTCTTATAGAATTTATTCTAACAAATTATCAAAAATTAAAGGCTAATGACACGTATTAAATCATAAGATTCAGCACTTATTTAGTTTGATTGCAGTATGCAATCAAACTATTGTTCTTCTCTTTTCTTATTTTTCTTCTTCTTTTTATTCTTCCGTACGTTTTTCGGC
>NC_050517.1:4821140-4898304 GCF_002922805.2 Oryzias melastigma
TTATGCAATGAAGCAATAAAAGAAAACACCTTCTGCAAAACTGCAATCAAACGTATTTCCGCAGGAAATGCAATTTTTCTAGTTTTTTTTAAGTATTCACTGACAAATAAATCTGAAATTCTTTTATATAATGTATACGTTTTGTTTTGATTTTAGGCAAAAGCAAAAATCATAGTGCTCTTTTCTTCTTTGCTTTTGCCAGACTGCAAGAAGGATGGTCCATCCCTGCTGTTGGTTTTGAAGTGGGGTGGGGAGCTGACGCCAGCAGGCCGAGTTCAGGCCGAGGAGCTGGGCAGGGCCTTCCGCTGCATGTATCCCGGAGGTCAAGGTACCAGTCCAACACACTCAAAGCTGCCTTTCCTCTGACCAGTTCGGGTGGTTTTTGTGTACTTTTATTAAATGAAAATATTGATGGCTGGAGATCATACATGTTCACAAATGAACATGCATGTTTTTTAAGA
Source organism: Oryzias melastigma (assembly GCF_002922805.2). Lineage (NCBI taxonomy): Eukaryota > Metazoa > Chordata > Actinopteri > Beloniformes > Adrianichthyidae > Oryzias > Oryzias melastigma. The sequence continues at coordinate 4,821,602 of NC_050517.1, forward strand.
TCTGAAAGTAACACTTTCTGGACAGTTTCTCATTTTTGCATCTTTCTTTCTCTGTATTCATTATTCAGTCATGAACAGTGTCACTGATGCTGGTGACACTTGTTGTAAAGGATGTTGAGGGAGAAAATCTAGAAAAAATGAGGAGGTTTTGAGGGAGCTGACGATTCAAATTTTTTAGCATCAACTCTGTGGACCAGGAGTGTCAAACTCAATCCCACAGAGGCCAAAATCTAAAGCACACCTTATGTCACGGGCCGAACTGGAAAAACATTTATGGAACACTCTAAAACAAATTTTTGAAAACTTTAAAACCATAACTTTTTAACATAATTATGAACTAAATATAAAGCATTACCTGTGACAATGCTAGTGTGAATGCTGTAAGATGAATTTAGCTACTGAAGTTGATGGCTGAAAACTCTGAAGGTGAAAGCCAACTAAAATATTAGCTAAATGCCAAATTAGCCTAAAAAAAACGTAGCTAAAAAAGCTAGCATATAGTTGAAAATCCAGCTTAACTTCAAAAAAGCCTAAAAAAAAAAAAAAAAATAGATTAGCCAAAACAGTTTTTGATTATTACCCTAACTCCGAAACACCCTAAACACAAAAAAAGCCAAAATTAGCCAAAAAATCTAGCATGTAGCCTAAATATTAGCCTAACTTCAGATTAGCCTAAAAAGCCCAAATTAGCCAAAACAGCTAGAATGTAGCTAACATATTTGCTAAACTAGAAAATAGCCTAAAAAAATCGACTAAATTAGCCAAAACAGCTAACATGTTGCTCAATTATTAGCTAAACTCTAAAATAGCCTAAAATTTCTTAGTAAATGCCAAAATTGTCCAAAAAGCAGCAGAATTACATTTTTTTTTTACTTTAAAACTGTAACTTTTAAAATAATTATGAATAGTAAAAAGGCAGAATAAATCAACTTAAACCTTAAAAAACTTTTAATATTTTACTCTACATTAAAATATATTTTGTCAAAATTATACAAGTTAGAAATGAGGTCAAGATAACATCGGGTCATTAATAATAAAATAAAATGATCTGGAGGGCCAGATCCGGCCCCCGGGCCTTGACTTTGACACGTGCTTTGGGTACAGAGGATGGATGAGACAAGACGGTTAGTTGTTTTACCATTTCCTTTCACCTCCTCCTGAGCCTTTAACCACATCTCACTCATTCATGATCTCTTGCTCAGACTCCCTTGCTAAAGTTTTGTTTTGACATGCATGTGAAACGCCTCCCAAACTGCTTGAACTACTAGGAGAACTAAAGCGAAGTGCTGCCACGAGATCAACTTGGTGCTTCTTATTTTCTTCCTCTTTCCTCACCACCACTTTTGTCCATTAACTCATCTCTTCTCTGTTGTTGCGCTGTGTACACTACTAGCTGGTAATCGCCGGTCCCTTGGCTGTGAGTCCCCTATTGACTTTGGTAAGAGAAGGGTTTCCTGGCTCTCACAGCCACGCCCATCCTTTCCTTACGAACGTTTGCTGCTCCACCCACTAACACGCTCTGATCTGTCCTGGTTGTGATTTGGGTTAATCACTCTTGTCCTGTTCGCCTGCACCCAGATTGCTGTGGATGGTTTTTGCCGTGGTACATGTGCTGTGAGCGATCAACTTAAGAAACTGTAAAGTTTCAGCAAAAGTCTGTGCATAGATCATCTAATTGCAGTTAATTTAGTTGTCTTTGCATCCTAGATCTACTTGGTATTTCTTTCTTGAACCCCAACTTGACTGTAAACCTGAGAAAAATGCATGAAGTACGAGTGTATCTTGATCTGTAGACTTACTTTGCACCCAACCCTTTGCAGTAATTTGTGTATTTGAGCATGGAAAAAGTTTAAAATCTGTTTTAGAGTGGCAATCTAAAGTATGTGATTTCATCTGCAAACAGGCCTCATAATTTGGTTTAGTCAACATCCATTCACTTTCACTTCATAGTTTTTTTGCAGCTTGACCCATACCGTTTTAGTTCCTGTTTTTATAAAATGAGCCAAATTAAAATGATAAACTGCTTGACCTTAATTTGAACTAGGGCTGCCACGATAAGTTGACTAATCAACGACAAATCGACTATTAAAATAGTCGACGACTAATTTAATTTGTTTGTTACTTTATATTACATGGAGTCGGGAGTGTAGTAAAGTTGAAAGTTATGATGGCATTATGCTAGGTTTTTTTACTTTTTTGGCATTTATTAAGGTTTTTTAGACTATTTTGTTGGAGTTTAGCTAATATTTCCGCTACATGCTAGTTATTTTTAGATTTTTTTCTTTTTTTTTGTTGTTTTTTGGCTAATTTGGAGTTTAGCCAATATTTCAGCTGCATGCTAGCTGTTTTGGCTAACTTGGGCTTTTTCAGTTTTTTAGGCTAATTTGGCATTTAACTAATATTGTAGCTGGCTATCAGCTTTAGTTTTTTAGCTATCAACTTCAGCATCTTCTGCTATCATCACTAGCATCTTCAGCTGCCAAATTCAGCTTGCATCATTCACACTAGCGTTATCACAGGTAATGCTATATATCTAGTTTTTAGTTAGTTTAAAGCGAATGATGGTTAAGATGTGTGTTTTACATCCAATTTGCGCATGAACCGATTAGTCGACTAATCTGAAAAAAATAATCTGTTTATAGTTGACTATTAAAATAATCGTTTGTGGCAGCCCTAATTTGAACTGAAAGTGAGACTCCATGTTTAATGGAAAGCTTGGGTTCGTTTGGGTGTAATCAACACATGAACCATTTCATCAAGTCATCCTTCTCATGAAAATCCTGCCCTCTTAACGGTGGCGCTCCTCTGTACATGTGGTCCTCCAGGCGACTTCGCTGGCTTTCCTGGATGTGGCCTCCTGCGTCTGCACAGCACGTACCGCCACGACCTGAAGATCTATGCCTCTGACGAAGGCAGGGTGCAGATGACCGCCGCAGCTTTTGCCAAGGTAACTGCCTGCATGTGAAATGCAAGATGACGAATGAAAGTCCAGCAGATTGAACCATTAGGGCAGCAGCGTGTCCCCTTAGATTCATTAAATCATCTTAAAGGCAAAGGAAAAGGAATAGACAGAAAAATGAAATCACTTCAGCTAAATGAATCTATAAACTCCTATTAATAAATCTTTCATTTGAAGAATTATGTCCCTCATTCAAAATCAGTTGTGAAAAACAAATTATTGAACGTTTTTTAGGCATAATCAAGGATTTATTAACTGATTATATTGCACTGCCTTAAACATAATCTATTAACATTTGAAATATGCTAACCAACCTTTCAACTTTTATCAAGTCAAAAATAAAAAGTTACTTCTGTTGTAGAATTAATAAAATAGATTTAATATCTTAAGTTAATATATTTCTGTTTGCATATATTGTTATTTTAGAGAAAAACTAATTTTGCCTAAAACATTAGATGCAGCTTAAAATGATCTTTAAATATGTTTTTTTATACCACGGTCCAAGTGAATACTCGATTCTGATTGGCTGCTGGGTATGGATTACAGTGATGAACCAGACCTAAAAAAGAAGTTCCGGTCAAACAGCCCAAATGTTCTGGATCAATGTGCAGGCTTCTTTAAAACATACTTTTGCGTCACCTGGACAAAAACGAGCAGTAAAAGCTCAACTTTCTTTCTGAACTGATGGTTTCTTTAGCCTATTGTGACGATCCGCATTTATATCGCTTTCCTGTTGTAAGGTAAAGGAGTTCACATTGACACATTAGTCAACTCCCCTGTCTGATAATATTAGGTTTGTTTTCTGTATTTATTTATTTTTAATTGGATTTTCTCCGTCTCATAAGACACACATCACTCAGTGTTCTGAACACAGCTCTTGGCGGAGTCTATGCCGAACCTCCCATAAAATGAAAGACCAAGATGGAAGCTAATTGTGTTGCTGTGATTGTGCTCTAGCTGCTGACTGAAGGGTTAGCTTCAGAAAAAAAGAAAATCCACAATTGTCCGGGTCTTCCTTTCAAGTGTGCAACACTTTGCCGCTGCAGTTCAGTTCTGTCGGCTTAGTGGTGTGTTGCCATGATACCGTGACAACAAGCCGCATCACGTATCAAATAGTCATTTTTTTGTGAAAAGCGATCTAAGCAAAAGAAATAGCAAGAATAAAGTACTGAACATTGATTGAATATTTATTTATTTTGTAAGTGACCATGGTATAAGCAGGAGGATACCATTCATACCATGCGTTATGAGAAATTAATGCACTTCACGGAACCACCTGTCCTCTGCTCAGACCTCCACGTCGTGCGTTTCTCATGACGCACACTTTGTCGGGTACTATCCCATCAAGTCTTTTGTAGGACCCAAAGCAAAAACAGTGTTTTCCCATGTATTCGGGTCTCTTTATTCGTGGTTCACTTATTTGCAGATTTTTTTCAGTCACATAACCCTTCTGGTTTGTCACAAAAACTCCCAACAACTCAAAATGCTTTCATGAAATGTTTGCATCCGAAGGAGGTGCTGAGGTGTATCTCCACACAGAGGAGCGGGGAGCTCGGCGGGGAGCGCCCTCTTTGCTTTTCTTTTGGGATTGTTGCAGAGATGAACATATGAAGAACTATAGTTTGGTGTTTCCATGGTAACTTCCGTGGGATTGTTGTGCTCTCTGTGCAGGGCCTGCTGGCTTTAGAGGGGGAACTCACACCCATTCTTGTCCAAATGGTGAAAAGTGCCAACATGAACGGGCTGCTGGACAGTGACAGCGACTCTCTGACTGACTGCCAGCAGAAGGTGAAGGCCAGGTTACATGAGATCATGCAGAAGGACCAAGAGTTTGTGCAAGAAGACTATCACAAGGTATTTGAAGAGTTCAACCCTAAAGCCAGTTTGATGAGCCACATGCAGCAGTTTGAGTGGTTTAACTTAGTCACAGATGTCCTTTAACAGTGGAGGTTGTTTAGTTTAAATTGCTGGCAGACGGGAGATGTTTGATATGTCCACTGTGTCTCAGCTGGCACCGACAGGAAGTCCATCCCTTGTTAACTCCATGGACATCATTGAGAATCCAGTCAAAACCTGTGATAAGGTGTACGGGCTGATCCAGAGCCTTACCTCACAGATCCGGAAGAGACTGGAAGATCCCAAGTCTGCAGGTATGAAGCAAATGACTGCTGTTGGTCTCAGGTGGACAGTGTTTCAGATGTTTCTGCATTCTCTTTCAGACTTGCAGCTTTACCACAGTGAGACTCTGGAGCTGATGCTGCAGCGCTGGTCAAAGCTGGAGAGAGACTTCCGCATGAAGAACGGCCGCTACGACATCAGCAAGATCCCAGACATCTATGACTGCATCAAATACGACTCGCAGCACAACGCCTCGCTGGGCTTGGAGGACACGATGGAGCTGTTCAGACTGTCGCGAGCTCTGGCCGACATCGTCATTCCTCAGGTTCAAACAGAACAGTTCTCTTTTCAGGGTGGATTTAATGTCCGTTTGCCCATTTTTATCCTCGTATCATCTCTATCAGGAGTACGGCATCAGCAAAGCGGAGAAACTGGACATTGCTCAGGCTTACTGTGTCCCTCTGATGAAGAAGATCCAGCTGGATCTGAAAAGGACCCATGAAGACGAGGCGGTCAACAAGCTGCACCCCCTGTAAGACCATCAACAAACTTGCATATCTAAGTTCTCAAATCTTTTTGAAAAGTTCTTCTCTGACCTTTTCGGACACGTTCTCCTTCAGGTATTCTCGAGGAGTAATGTCTCCTGGACGTCATGTCCGCACGCGCCTTTACTTCACCAGTGAAAGCCATGTCCACTCTCTACTCAACATGTTTCGTTATGGAGGACTTCTGAATGTATGCAGTGCTTGTTTTTTTCCCCCGTCATGATTTCACCAGAAAATCTTTCCTGCCTCAGATTCCTGCACATGTTGGTTTTGCTGCTCCTCTACTTCAGGCTGTTTGGATTCATGTTTCAAATGTTGCAGGAGGAGAACGACCAGCAGTGGAAGCAGGCGATGGAGTACCTGAGTGCTGTGACTGAACTCAACTACATGACTCAGATCGTCATCATGCTGTACGAGGACAACAACAAGGTTCGCTTCTGGAGTTTGAGTTTCATTCATACCGATGGTTGCTTTATTCATGGGCTCTGTTGTGTGTTGTGGGTTTTTTTGTGCGTTTGAGCAGGACCTGACCTCAGATGAGCGTTTCCACGTGGAGTTTCACTTCAGCCCAGGAGTTAAAGGCTGTGACGATGAAGAGAACGTCCCTCTGGGCTTTGGTTTCCGCCCAGCCTCCTCTGAGGTGTGTGAGGATGTAAGTTAGATGTAATGTTCAGACATGTGAGAGATAGAAACCTCTCATTTAGTCCTGTAGCTGTTCTTAATGGAGACAAAACAGGAAATAACAGCTTCTTTTTATTTTGTAGCTTGGACGTTCTTGCACTAAAACTTTCATTTTCCTTGCAACGTTTACACCACCCTCGGCAACGTGCGTTCAAACGCTCACTTCCAATGAAAAGTCTACGTAAACCACGTGTTGAAGTCGAGGCCCGGGGTAATTCTATCCGACCCTCCGGGTAATTCTATCCGACCCTCCGGGTAATTCTATCCGACCTCCAGATCATTTGATTTTATTGTTATTAATGGCCTGATGTTATCTTGCACTCATTTCTAACTTGTATAATTTTGACAAAATATATTTTTATGGAGAGTAAAAAACTGATTGACTGGTTTATTTCAGGGGTCTGCAACCTGCGGCTCCATAGCCACATTTGGCTTTTTTACCTCTGCATGCTGGCTCTCTGGCTGAATTTAAAATAAAATAGTAGTAATTTTCCAAAAAACCTTAGAGCTTAGCTTCTATTTTAGCAACATGCTAACGTTCTTTGATAGTTTGTTTTCTACTGGGGTTTTTAGGCTAATTTAGAGTTTAGCTTCTATTTTAGAAACGTAACATTTTTGGCTAATTTAGTTTACTGAGGAAGTTTGGGCTATTTTGGAGTTCAGCTAGTAATTGAGTAGCGAGCTAGCTTTTTTGGCTAACTGGGCTCCAAAGAGTTTTTTTATACTAATTTGGAGTTTAGCTAATATTTTAGCAATTTGCTAACATTTTTTGCTAATTTGTTATGTAATGCGGTTTTTAGGCTAATTTAGAGTTTGTCTTATATTTTAACAACATGCAAACATTTATGGCCCATTTAATTTACTGAGGAATTTTATGCTGATTTGGATTTCAGCTAGTAATTAAGCAACAAGCTAGCTTTTTCTGTAATTTGGCCTCTACTAAAGGTAAAAGGTAAAACTAAAAATAAAAATCACATTTTGAGATATAGTAGTTCCTTTTAATATTTTTGCTTTTGTTCGTACCAAAAATACTTCACATAATTCACATTTATTATATAAAAAAAAACAAAAAAAAACAATAAGAAGTTAATAAAGGTAAGACCATCAAATCCAAGTTTCTTAAAGGCTAAAGTAAGCCCATGTGGCTCCTTTTAGGTTTTGATCAGTAGATGATGGGCCCAAATGGCTCTTTTACTGTGAAAGGTTGCCGAACCCTGGTTTATTTCAAACATAGATTCCTGAATATTGAAAGTTATTTAACATTTAAGTTGATTTATTCTGAAATACTGTATTTTCCGGAGTATAAGTCGCATCGGGGTAAAAGCAAAAAATGTCAAATCGAGAAGAAAAAAAGCATATACAAGTCGCTCTGGGGTTTACGCCGCACTTTTGGGAGAAAAGTCTGACGTTTTATAACAAATCCACCGAGCCAGCGAATCTAAAAAAAGACAAATACAACATTACTAGTCTTTTGATCTGTATAAGAAAAATATCAAAGTTTAGGATGAAAATTATCAGATTCTTTTCCATTTTTGTTTTGATGACACTTCTTCTGCCGCTGTCGGTAGCAAATATTTATACACAGATGCAACGCCTTCTAGTGGTTATTAGAGGAAACAAACCCCAAAGGACAACCAGTGTTAACTGGGAAAATAACAAATTTATGAGCTTTTTACTTAATTACTAGCTAAACTCCAAATTAGCATAAAAAACTCAGATGCCAAATCATCCAAAAAAGTTAGCACGTTGCTTAAATACTAGCTAAACTCCAAAATAGCCTAAAATTTCCTTAGTAAACTAAATTAGTAAAAAACGTTAGCCTGTTGCTACAATATAAGCTAATCTCTAAATTAGCCTAAAAATACCCCAGTAGATAACAAATTAGCCAAAAATGTTAGCATGTTGCTAAAACATTAGGTAAACTCCATTTTTTTAAATGACTAAAAGATTAAAACAAAGCTCATGAATATATTTAAAGGCTTGTTGCTAATCTACTTAAAATTTTGAAATTTCACGACTTTCTCATCAATTTTTCATGAGCATATTTTTCTCAATATTTACTTATATTTTCTTTAAAAATGACTATCATTTTATTTTTCTTCAGCCGGAGAGCCACCATGGAGATTTAAAAGAACCACATGTGGCTCTGGAGCTGCAGGTTGCAGACCCCTGTGGTAGATTGAGCCGGTTGACTGATGGAAAACAGCTCAGTCTTGATAGCTAGCACTTGTTAGCTTAGTGCCTAACTACCTGTTAGTTAGCAATAAAAGATCAGCTCCAAAGCTTTGGGTTGAAGCTACATGGTCTTTTACCACATAAAGGATTATATAAACCACGCTACACTATCTTTTTAACTGTTAGCACTCAGGAAAAAAAGCGAGCAGACTCCTCTCTCGTGCCTTCCTTCTCTACGTTCCTTTTTCTAGATCTCCTCTCGTCTGAGCCTTCTCACATATCCCTCCGCCTTTCTCCATGAGTGACTAAGGAGTGCTCAAAACAATTTACTTCATATTAGGTACATCTAAAATAGTTCCCAAACTTCTAAAAACACAAAATTAACCATCAACACAAAATGGCTAAATAAAGAAAATTAAATGAATTATTTTTTCCTCTAGCCTATAACTACAAGCTACAAACCCTTTAAAACTTTAAAGTGGCTTACACTTGAATGAAAGAAAGAAAAAATTAGGGTTGTGAATGTTGACGTGTTAAAGCGCGCAATTAATAGAACATAATTCATTAATATTTATTAACGCCCTCACCGTCCTGCTGTGCAGCTGTGAGATCAGAGTAATAAACTCTGTCTAAAATAGACTTTTTTTACATTCTGTGATTTTATTAAATGAAAGAGATAATATGGTATTTATTTGTAGTTTTTGGACAAAAGTGATCTTTTACTTTAATAAATAAGGCGGGGATCAAAAGTCAATCTGACGGCTGTAATGCAGCAGCAGAGCACCTGCTATGGGGGGCGGAGCCTAATGGAGCTGTCTGCTATTGGAATTCCAACAAGAGAACCGACCCCCTATATATTTTTTTGATGGGGACCGACATTAATTTTCCACAATAACAAGCACCGGCGTTGTCTAAGAATTGCGGAAACTCCACAGCTGTCCCTGAAAGTCCCGCCCACCGACGCTGCGGAAGGTGAGTTCAGAATGGACGGACACGCCCCCACCTGAGTAGATTCCAGTCAAGCCGACCTGAAATCCAGATAGATCAAACTTCTACCAAAAAAAAAAAGGTTTTATTTTTCACAAACATAATAAAGAAAATATATGAGAAAAAAGGAATAAGCTGAAAATAAAAACAGAATTCCAGGAGAAATGTCAAATAGACAGCAGAGAGAAATTCTTATCTTTTGGGCTGCCTGGTGTGACTTTAGCCTGGATTTTTTTGTATTTTCATTCAAAAACATGTTGATTAGTTTTTGACAAATTTTATTCTTGTTGTTTTTATAAATTACACCTAAAACTTTCATCTTATGTTGTAAAAACAGTTTGTTAAACATTTTGGGGTTTCCACAGCAAAATGAATCAAATTTTCCAGACGGAATTCTCTGTTTTTGCATGATTTTATGTCTAGTGCAGTGTTCCTCACTCCAGGTCCTTGAGAGCCGCCACCCTGCCTGTTTTCCGGCTCTTTGTGTACTGTTTGCTGCTGATTACCTGGACCAGGTGTGTTCATTCAGTCAGAATGTGGAGACATCTGACTGAACGAATCAGCAGCTGGCAGGACTTGGAGATCTGGAAAGCAGGCAGGGTGGCGGCTCTCGAGGACCTGGAGTGAGGAACACTGGTCTAGTGCATAAATATATAACATGGAAAAATGACTAAATAAAGGCAGTGTCACATAGAAGAGGTTGTGTTGATTAAAATGATACAAAATAAGCAAACAGTTACTTTTTCAAATTTGAAAAAAAGAAATTTCAATGCTGACAAAAACTGAGTTTTAGACCCTTAAAGGGATAAAATAAATGTTTTAAATGAGCAATTTTGCTTGTGATTTCATACTATGATTATCTGCAGATAATAAGTGGCAGGAAATATTCCAACAAAAAAAGGTTATTAATCGCTATTCATTTATTCAAGATTTGTAATTGTTTTTTTTTTTTTTTTTTTTTTTTTTTTTNNNNACGTTGTTTTTGGTTTTGTTTCTACATTTTCTAATCAATCTAGAATGAAGACAAGAAGACGAACCAGGGCAGTCTGGAGTGTCTTTCAGAGGACCAGACGGACCGAGCACTTCCTGTCTCAGATCCGATAAATATTCAGCGGAAGTCTCCAATGATCCGCAACAGGAAGACGGGATCCATGGAGGTAGCACACTTACGCACATTTAATTCATCTCTTCAGATGTTTAGCTGCACTCGCTTGTCGTTGGTTTATGTAATGACTGGAGTGGGAGGCGTCTCAGTTTAAAGGTCTGGTCTCCATGACTCCTGTCAGGTCCTCTCTGAGACATCCCCAACCCACTCCTCCAAAGGCGGCACATCCCATCGATTCTTCCAGTCCTGTTCCCGTCAGTCTCCTGAAATCAAACCGACTGGTGGTTTAGGTGGGCATCTCATCTTTATTAAGCATATCCCTAAATGTTTGTGCCTACGGAGACTCTCATGGCACATCTATTTCCAGCTGTCATCACTGACATCACTCATCATCTCAAACAGCATTTTTCATCCCCCAGTTTTTAATATCACCCAGTTAGTTCCTTCCCTCTGCTGCCGGATATTTCTCCCTTTCTTCCATCAGCTTCCCCTCTCTCTTTTCTGACGGTCACAGCTTCCAGCACAGCTAACAGCAGCCAAGCAGGATCAGACTGCAAACTATGCAGCGTGAGGTCAGGAGGGAGGAGCCGTGTTCACAGCGGCTTTGATATTCCCTCTGGGTGAAAGGCAGCGCGCCGCAGATTTGTCTCAAATTTCTCATTGAATGTCAGGGGCTGAAATTCAATCATAGGGTTCAGTGGTCGCAGTGGTATTCTCAGTCTGAGGTGTAAATAACATTAAATTAGTCAAGCATATAAGATTAAGGACTGAGCAATAACTGCTGGATGAAGTTCATGCTACATACAAACAAACTGCAACTTTATAAACTCATTTATTATTCAATAAAGTCCCAACATCTGTGTTTAACATAAATGTAAAATCAAATGTATGTTCAGAAGTTTCTCCATTTGCATTGTGGGATACAGATGATTTCTTGGTAGGCAGCGTCATTTGAAGAGCACGTTTCAATTCAAAGCATAAAACAGTTCTTTGTTTAAGTTTATTTACATGAACGTATGCCAGACTTCCATCATTTAGAATACAATATAAAAAACTTTATTGATCCCACAAAAGTGAATTTGGTGAATAATTATTTTCTTTAGGACTAGGTAGTGCAGGTGTTTGAATGTTTGAATCATCTTTATATTTGACTGAGATGAGGAAAAAAGAGTTTCCCAAAAATGAAACATTCCTGTTCGCTAGTTTAGATGAGGTTCATCATTATTTTTTAAGTCAGTTATCCTCCATATAAAATATGTTTCACCAATAAATTAAAGGAAAAATCCAAGCTGTTTTCACCACAAAGAGTCCTGATGTTCCAAAGTAAGAAAGTCTTAACATTTTTTCCCTGGTGATCCTTTTCCTGGCAGTGTTTGCGTGCAGTTCCCAGGGAAATGTAACCTTTAATAACCCGGTAAGACGACGGCGCCGAGCATGAAAGACTGCTTTCTAAATCAAGACACGTGGAGAAAACCGTAAAACTGAGAATGTGAGAACAGAGAGTGGAAACAATGCGTGTCATGTGGCACCCACTGAGCTGCTACATGTAGACTGTTGACGACGTTTACTGTCTTTCTGTCAGTGATTTAAATATGTGTTCAGCATCTTTATGATGCTTCTCTGCATTTCTGAACAAAGTCTGGCTGCTGTCAAAAAGAGTCCACTCTTTTTAGAATAAAAACAAAACAAAGAACCAAGAATGGACGTTTCATCTTGAAAGGCAAATCAAAATGAATGGAATAGATCAGAATACTAGACTGCACGCTTCACTACTAGTGGAACGTATGAATGATTAATCTGTTACCCATTGCACAAAAAACATTTATAACATTTTAAATTACTAATTCCATTGACTCCTTCATCCTCCGTGTCGCTTCGGAACAATCCACCAAGCCAGTTAGACTGAGCAGGCTTCTTCTGTGTTGCTGTCAGTTGCAAATGCTGATAAACGCACCTACAGTGCCTCCTGGTGGTTGTTGCTAAACTATGCAAAAATCTTTGACTTGGGCCCAATCTGAATTCTTTCCTTCTCCCTACCACTACATTTTGCCCTCAAAACGGAAAGCTATGGAAAAAAGTGTCTCAGATTTTGGAAGTCACTTTCGGTCGATGACGTTGGTCAGCTAACTTTAGTGCGGAGCTTCCAGTGCTCAAATATCCATAACAACAGCGATTGTATAACTTAAAAAAGTCATGCAAACACAAAAAGTCACTACTTACATTTAAATGTAAACTCCTGTGGTTCAGAGAGCATCCATGTGTAGAAAAGCCCTTCTCCTTCATGGCACAGCGAGACGCAATTTACCCTCGCGACTGAAAGGTTTTTACCCCTCTGCTTGGATAGTAAAAATATATTCCAGACACCACTTGCACTTCACAAGCCCCTTCAAATGGAGGGCTGGGGAGAAGGCAAGAATTCAGATTGGGCCTTACACTCTGAAAAATATGGTACATGAAAAGAAGACGGTTGTAGTTTTATTTTTAATTTTTATTTCTTTGAGAAGAATAAAAATAAAATTTCCCAATTGCTTCCCCATTACTAGTGGGATCCTTTCATTTGAAGGGCTGTTTGGTGGTTTAACCATTTTATGCATCCCCTACCATTAAAGTCCCACTCTGATGGAAAATTGTGTTTTTAACATCTTTGTGGCATTTTCCTGATGATAGAGGACATATACAATGACAATTTGGCTTAAAATAGCATTTAAGAGTACTTCTTTATTCAAATTCACTGTGAATCAGGTAAATGCCATTTTAAAAAAATCTTATTTATGACATAGAGAATATGTTGTGTGGGCCTCAAGCTCCCCGAGCTCTCAGCTACAGGAAGGGGATGCTCCGTGCCAACAGTCCCACCCAACGCTTGGAGGCGAATTTCTAATGAACTCCTGTTGCTCTGCAGAAACTATGTCCTAGGAAACAACACAGGTTTTTTTATTTTGGCGTAAAAAGCAAAATCATCATTTAAAAATCCACTGGGAGTACTTTGGAAAATATATCAAAAGATGATGGGAGTGGGACTTCTAAGATAGAAATAAGGTTCTAAGTCTGCAGCCTGCAGCTCCAGATCCACGTGGATCTTTTATCTCTCCATGGTGGCTCGTTGGCCAAACATAAAATAATTCATGGAGACTGCTAACTCAGCAGCTCCTCCTAAACAAAACTACCTAAAGAAAACAAATGAACGAAGCCCGCAAACTAAGACTACCAAGATCCAACCTCAAACTAAAATAACAAAACCCAGCAGAGTAAGACTGCTGAGGACAAAGAGGGGAAAAGAATGAAACAAACAATAAAAGAAAGAGAAAAAAATATATATATTTTTTAAAGTAAGGATTACTTCATTACCATTTATTAAATTTAGATGAGTTAAATGTATAAATTGATGTCTGAGGTTCACATAGATGATAAACTATGTAGGTTTTTACATCATGTTGACCTGAAGACGTCTTGTTTGTTCAACTCTACCTCCAGAATGAACATATAGGCTCCTTCTAGGTCTTGATTAGTAGAAAACTATCACAAATGACTCATTTACTGTTAAGGGTTGCCGACCCCTGGGCTAGGTGAAGAAATTGAATTCAGGTTATTATTTAGAAGTTAGAGCTAAAATGCTAGTTTTGTTTATATAGTAAAAGAATTAAGTCTGTTATTTGGTATACATCAGGAGTGAGAGTGATGAGTTATCTAGTGTTCATCAGCTGCCAGACTGATGAATAAGTCATCAACCAAAGCAGAAACTGAATCTCGCAGCTTTGTCAACACGCAGGTTATCATATTGCAGCTGGAGTTGTGAATGCCTCCTCTTCATCCCACTTTAAAAAACACTTGTTTTTTGGCTCTTTGGATCTTCCTCTTTTTTTAACTTCCCTCCCTGAAGAACTCTTAAACACGTCGACTGCTTCCTTCACAGCTGGGATGTTTTTGGTGTGGTCTTCAGCTTTGTTTACGTGCACACATGCTCAGTTCATGAGAAAGCCTTCCAGCCTCTTTAGCTGCGTTTCCATTCACTATAAAGTTGACATTTTTCGCAAAACTGCAATGGAAACACTTCTCTAAAATTAAATTTCTTGGTAGGAAGTGTCTGTCCTGAGCGCTGTACAGCTGGAGCCACGACAGGTCCACGGCTTCACAGCTCATTATAAGTTGTGTGTCATATAGAATCATAAAGCTCCTCTGTAAAATCACCAACCAAGATTTCGTCATTGCTTCATCTGTAGCCTCACTTTTCCGTCTTGCAGCCTGAATAAGATGCAGACGTCTCCTTTGACAGATGAGCACTAGTGTCGTGACACAGAAACTTAAATGGATCTTGACATGTTTTCAAACAGAAAAATGGTCCAGCTGCTCACTTGTTGGTTATTTTTTGACAGGTTTTTGTAGAGGGCTGGGTTAATAAAATTGATTAATCGATTTGAATCAATTTAAGCTTAACAGATCAGTAATGGATTCAAAAAAATATAAATCGATTTAGCACATAAAGCTGAAGTCCACTAGCTTGATGCTAACGGAATTTCCCATAGGACGGCTAATGCTAACGCTTGACCTAAACATAAATTGATGACTAAATGAACATCTTTATAAACTCACAAGCATTCATTTTACAAACTCTATTTAGGAAATATTTTTTAAAATATCTATTTGTGGTCTAAAACATCATTTTTTTTCTCATATTGTCTTTTTTCTGGAATAAGGTGTAATGCACGTGTCAAAGTCAACTGTTTTTTTCTAGAATTTGGATAAAGTTTTGCGCAAATGTGTAATGGAAACGCAGCTTGTGAATCAATGCCACATAGAATCAGTGTCATCATTGCTTTTTTTTCCGTTTCAACGCTGATTCAGAACATTTTTTCACATTAAAGAGGAAGGCTTGCAGGGTTTTCACACATCCTCTGTGTTGGGAACGATAAAGCTTGGTGTGTACAAAAAAATACTCACATTGCACTCCCCCCACCCCTGCACTCCCCCCCGGCTCCTCCTCACACAGGCTCGCTCTGTTCTGGCCTCTTCAGTGCCTCCGCCCTGGGGGTGTCGTGTAGTGCCCCTAACCTGCGGGACTACGTCCGCAGTCACCACCACCACCACCACCGAAAACCACCTCTGTCCCCCGGCAGTCTGCCATGCAAGATTGGCATGTTCGGTATGTTCACCGTGGTGCCGTGGGGCGGGGGATCTCATCTCAATCCTTTTTTTCTTTTTAAAAAAAAAGCTGACAACGCATTTTTCCTCCCCCAAATCAGCATCTTTTTTCTCAAAATACTGAAGTCTTTGAAGAAATCTTTTTCTTTTGTCTCTTTGAGCAAAAGTTCTCTTGTCTTCATCAAACAACCACAGCGTTTCATCACTTCTTTAAGTGATTCCCTTCACCTCTGGTGGTGATGGTACTGGATAAGGCTGCTGCAGACGATTTATTTTTTTAATACTTGACTAATCATCAATAATTTTTTCTGATTAGTTAACTAATCGAGTCATGTGCAAACTGGATGTAAAGCACACATCTTAACCATTATTAGCTTTAAACTAACTAAAAACTCAATAGTATAGCATTACTGATGATAATGTTAGTGTGAATGCTGTAAGCTGAATTTGGCCTCTGAAGATGCTGAAATTGATAGCTAAAAACGTTAAAGCTGATGGCCAACTAAAACATTAGTTAAATGCCAAATTAGCCTAAAAAAACTGGAAAAAAAGCCAAAATTAGCCAAAATAGCTAGCATGTAGCTGAAATATTAGCTAAACTCTGAAATAGCCTAAATTAGCCAAAATAGCTAGCATGTAGCTGAAATATTAGCTAAACTCTGAAATAGCCTAAATTAGCCAAAATAGCTAGCATGGAGCTGAAATATTAGCTAAACTCCAAAACAGCCTAAAATGCCTTAATTAGCTAAAACATTTAGCATTTAGCCAAAATATTAACTGAACTTCAGAATGGCCTATAAACAAAAACCCTAAATTAGCCAAAATAGCTAGCATGTAGCTGAAATATTTGATACACTCCAAAATAGCCTTAAAACAAAAAGCTTAAATTAGCCAAAATAGCTAGCATGTAGCTGAAATATTGGCTAAGCCCCAAAATAGACTCAAAACAAAAAAGCCTAAATTAACCAAAATAATAATAATAATAATAATAATGGATTAGATTTATCGGCGCTTTTCAGGACACTCAAAGCGCTTACATTGTGTATCCATTATTCATTCACACCTCATTCATACTTGGTGACGGTAAGCTACTACTGTAGCCACAGCTGCCCTGGGGCAGGCTGACAGAGGCATGGCTGCCAGTACGCGCCTACGGCCCCTCTGACCATCACCGGAACATTCATACGCATTCACACACCAGTGGAGCCACACTGGAGGCAAGTAGGGTTAAGTGTCTTGCCCAGGGACACAATGACACTTGGCTGGAGGGAGCCGGAATCGAACCGCCTATCCTTCGATCATTGGCCGACCCGCTCTACCGCCTGAGCCACTGTCGCCCCAATAGCTAGCATGTAGTTGAAAAATTAGCTAAACTCCAAAATAGCCTAAAAACAAAAAAGCCTAAATTAGCTAAAACAGCTAGCATGTAGCTGAAATATTAGCTAAATGCCAAAATAACCTAAAAATCTTAATAAATGCCATAATAGTCCAAAAAGCTAACAGAATTACATTATCTTTTAACTTAATACATTCCAACTCCATGTAATATAAAAGAACGACTAATCGACAGTTAAACTAGTCATTGACTGTTTTAATTGTGGATTATCAGCCCTTGTACTGGGTTAAGTCTACAACTAACTCGCTGCTCTGCAATAATCAAACTCTTTCATTTCCTCATCAGCACCATCCCGTCTGTTTGCTCTGAACTGGTGCAGGATTATCTTTGCATGCCATGTTTTTTGTACTAGACTGCTGTAGCAAATCCTACAATCTGTATCAAAATATCTTTTGTGATTCACAGCAGAAAATCAAATTTTATACTCTTTAAATCAGCCAGAATTTGCAGTGATCCATTTTCTAATCTTGACCTTTTAGTCAGAACTTTAATCACTTCTCACTTCCTCCTTTACTACCGCTAACATCTACTGCACGAAAGGATCATTTCACAACTTTGAAGTTCTACGAGTTACATGCAACTTTTATAGAAAATAAATCACTTGGATAGAGTTATAACTTATGTAATGTGAAGCATTAGCTAGCTGCACAGCAGGAATCCTCCTGCACTGAGCCGCTCTGTTAAGCCACTAGGTGTCACTGTCTCATCAAAGATGCACAGATATCTCATCCTCCAGTTTATGCTTACATCATTGTAGAGGCTGTTTTGTGCAAACGCAGGTGAGGAAGACTGTAGTCAGTGAAGCTCATGTTAATGAGATAAAGAGTGAAATCAGGAAAATAAGTGAAGCTTTTATCACCACAGAGATGCAGAGAAACATTTCTATTCTTGTGGAAACTCTAAAGACCTTTGTTGTAATTATCTGCGTTTGCACCTGTTCCCAGACAAATGTGCTCTTTCATCATTCCCTTCTATTAAATGCAGCTTCAAACGCATGATTACAGAAAATTATTTTTGATTATTTATTTTTTTTTTTTTTGACCAGTAACTGCTCTGAAAGCAGCCGCTCAGCTAATGCTGATTCATGGTTCAGTTTCAGCTGAGAAAATAGTATTTCTTCTGTCATTTTACAAAAAAAATATCTTTAACTCTTTTACACCAGAGCTTCAGTGTTTATGTTCATTGATTTACTGTATTTTTTTTTATTGCTAGCAGGATCAACATAAATCCAGTAGATTTTGAAGGAGAAAAGCGGCGTCCTTCAAAATCTACTGGATTTATGTTGATCATGTTCACGGTTGAAAGTTACAGTATTTTAAAGATAGTTTAAAGGGGCCATACCATGATTTTCCTAAGGCTTTCAGACTGAAGTATATCATATATGATCATATATTACCTTCAGAACACTAAAAACCAAATTGTTTATGAAATATTAGTTATTTTTTGTGAGTTTTTTTCCTACCTGGAAGTAAAATGACTCGATTCCTGAAGCTCCGCCTGCTGTTGCGTGTGGGTTCTGCCCATTTATGATGTCATCCTAGAGCCGCTACGTTTCTGTTACGAAAATAACATCTAAACTTCTTCAAAGATGGATGCACATTCCATACATCTGCCTTTAGTAGCCCGGCCATCACTACACTGGTTCACAACCCAAATACGACTGTGACCAACCGGTGGGGGGGCGCTCTGTGACATCAGCGCGTGAGAACCTGCTCGTTTTTGCGGGTATGGGAGGGGCTGGTGCTCAGAGAACAATTCAATTCAATTCAATTTTATTTATATAGCCCAAAATTCCAAAGGAATTTGCCTCATTGGGCTTCAAAATATGAACAATAGAACTAAATAAACAGGTTATCCCTGCCCTTAAGCAGGTTTGTAGAGGATTACTCAGAAATGTGAGAACAGATCAAAATACCGCTTTGGGTTTTTTATAGTGACGACTGAACAGTATAATGCACTTAAAAGCTCAAAAAGTTAGTTTTCCATGGTATGGCACCTTTGACTTTTTACGCTATTCATCATTTTTAAACGTTTGTTTTCAATTTGGGGAAAACAAATGGACAATGGGACAAACCTGTTAAATACAATTTTTAAATTCAGCCATTTTAAAAACTTGACCATAATTTTCTTCCTTCCTGACTTAGTTAAAGGGTAACTAAACAGGGAAGTTGGAGGCTGACTCCACCCACAGCCAAAATCGAAAAATCCAGTTAGAGGGGTGGGGCTGGAGAACAGGACTGTTATCATTCCTGGAGATGCAGATCAGTGGTTGGTGTAGCAGTTGGAAAAAAGTGGAAGGGTTGGACTTAAAATGTAAAAAAAAATGACTGAATAGCTTTTCCTTAGCTGTCCTGAGAAAGACTGAAGAAATCAATGCTTCCCTTTCCCGGGACTTCAATAACTTAACGCATTTTCCAGTATATAGAGTATCAGTCGCACTTTTGTGAGGAAAAATCTGACGTTTCAGAACAAATCCGCCAAGCCCAGCGTAGTTAAAAAATAAATAAATAAATACAATAATCATCTTTTGATCTGTATAAGAGGAAAACAATCAGATTGTCTTCCATGTTTGTTTTGGACAACACTTCTTCTGTCGCTGTCAGAAGCAAATACTTATACTCAGATGCAGTGCCCTCTTGTGGTTATTAGAGGGAACAACTGATAAAGGATAACCAGTGTTTACTGGAAAAATGTGAAATAAATTAACCTATTTATGTAAAAAAAAAAAAAAAGTTGCTCCTGTGTAGAAGTCACACTCCTGGCTAAACTGAAAAAAAACTGTGACTTATACTCTGGAAAATTCGGTACATGGTTTGACCAATCAATTCAACCTTTAGGGGGCAGCACACAGTTTTTCACTGCTTTTTCAAGAACTAAACAAGTTTATTTTAATTTATCAAAAAAATTGCAATGACCAACATACCCTTTACAAAGCGTCTCTCATATTAAACCAGATGCTTGACATTAGCTCATTATAACCAAGTTGGTACAAACAAGTGAAAAGACAGTTTGGGTTCATTTTTTTGTGTAAATGTCATAAATGTTCAGCTCAGAACCACCTCTTCATGCATCTAGTTTAGTGTCATCAAATCCACTCCAGAACCTCATCACTGACTTTGTGTGAATTTGTTTAGACGTTTTGACCTGATCTTTGGCAAACGAATGCTGATGAACTGATCGGCCAACTCTTTTTTTCCTCCCCATGTTTTTCCTCTCTTTTTTGATCATCTTCACACAAGGTCCCGTTTACGGACGACAGACAGCTTCAGTAACACCGGTTACCTTTCTTATCTCCTCAGAGCTGTTCTCTATGCTGGCAGTAAAGAGATTTTCTGTGTCGTTTGCCAGGCATCCGACCAACGGTATGTCTGCTTTTATTAAAGTACATTTCGACAGTCCTCCAGTGTCGCTGTTATCTTGCATGACCCTTTCATGGGAAAACATTTCCTGTGTTTTCTTTTTGGGTTTTGCGTTAATGATCCCACCTGTAGGTTTTCTTCTGAAGCGTTTCTGTTCCAGCACACTCCCTGGGTGCTTGTTGTTGTCGGAGCTCACCTCTAACACCACCTGCTCTGTGTCTGTTATTCGCTGCTTTGCTCACTGGAGGTGCTTCACGTGGAAATACTTCCATGGGTGTGTGACGGAGCACACATCCTCACCTGCACTTGGGTGATGACATTTTTCCCCCTCAGTTTGGATTGCAGATGTAAACGTTCTGATCCAGGTTCCTCACTGACGTGCGTGGCTTTCCATCGTCACTGCATGACAGTCTGGAGGTGACGAGTTAACCAGGTGATGCTCCGGCTGGTTTGAAGTCCTGACCTGCATGTGAGCTGAAGCTTAACATGAGGAGTTCTGCTTCTTAACCTCCGCAGCGGGTTCTGGTTTGGACCTGCTGCTCGGCCGTGGTACTTCTGTGTTTGTGGTTGAGGGCGGTTTCACCAGCGTGGTGTCGTGTGTCACTCTGTTTTCTTGGTGACGTGAAGTTGTCCATAAGTACTGATGTTGGTGTCACATTTCATAGTTGCATCTCTGTTGTGTGTTTAAGATGAATGTTTTGTTTGTTTGTGCTAAAAAGCTGTTTTTTTTTTATTTTTGAATGTCTGAGCACAGGAATGAATGGAAAACTTTCAATAAAAATAGAAAATAAATAAAAGTGTGTTTTAAGTGCCCTAAAGGCATGTTGTCATCACAAGAATAAACTTAAAAAAAAAAAATGAATGAACACAGTAAGTCCTGCTCAAAAACAAACAGTAAAAATCAGTACAAACTGAAAATGTTTAGGTTTTTTTGGAGTTAGACTAATGTTTAGACACAACTGTTTTGACTATTTTAGGGTTTTTTTAAGCTATTTTTAAGTTTAGCTGTTGTTTTTCAGCTACATGCTAGCTGCTTTGGCTAACCTAAGTTTTTTTTTTTTACACATTTTTTTTTTTTTTTTGGCCAATTTGGCATTCAGCTAATATCTTAGCTGGCTATCAGCTTCAGCATTTTCAGCTATTAGCTTTAATGATTTCAGCTATCAACTTCAGGGTTTTTAGCTGTAATATAAAAATAGCAACAAAAAAAGTTTAATTTTTGATGCAGCTCAAGAGTGAATTGTTATTTTTGGAAGAGACCTGCGAGCACCTTGTGTGCGCCGTGTTGGTGACCGCTGGCCTAAAGGATAAATCGGCTCCAAACATAAAACCTGGTATTTTGGGTGTTTTTAGACTGTTTTGTTTTTAGTGGTTAATTAAGTGGATTATGTAAGGGATAATGCCCGAAAAAGTGTACGCTGTGAGAAATTAGTGCAGGACACGGAGGCCTGAACCGTCTAACGTGAAGCCATGGTATAAATGAATTTATTCAGGTGTTTGCAGTGCCGTGAAAAAACGTGTTGTCATATATTTAGTGAACACAAACGCATCCCTCACTGTGCTTCACCTTCAATTAGAATTGACCTGGCTTGGTAGAAGTGATTGGACGGCTCAATGCTTACATTACATGTTCCTAAAAAGACAAAGACAGTCGAGACACAACAGGAAGAGAAACTCACACAGTTTATTTACTTCTTGGTCAATTTTTATCCTTTTTAACCAACATAATCTAGTTGGTATCTGTAGTTTTTAACCGATTCTGCTGTTACCCTCAGAACTAGATTGATGTTTTGATGTGTATCTGTACTCTTTACACTCCTGGTAAATATAGGTAAATAAATGGCTGTACTTGTCTGTTTCTCTCAAGTCTTTGAATATATTCTCACAGCTTTCTAAAACGATTTACTCTCTGAAAAAGGTAGTTTGAAAGCTCTGATTGTTTCTTCGTCTGCATTCATTTCATAAGTGTCAGGTGACAAATATGATCTGCTTTTCTGTAATTTCATTTAGGAGAATCATTTCTGTTTCTGAAATTGCAGTGGCGTTCTGAGGGAAATCGAGTTTTCAGATTACTTTATGCTGTCAGATGAAGAGGTGAGATGTAATGAGATTGTAGTGCCGACCCAGAATCCCTTGTCATCTGCTGGAGTTCATCTGAGAAGACACCTGACCCAGGTTGAGAATACAGACTGGATGCTGTCATTAGGTTTTTTTTTTTTAATAACTATATCAAAGCGTCTCTGACTCAGACTAAGAAGCCACGGTCCTTTATGGGTATGAATAATAGAGATCTGTCCTAAAGGAATCCCTGCTCTACGATACTGAAACGTTGGTCTAAAAACAATCATTTGGTGTTAAAAGACAAAAGCATCAATGCTGCCTTTCTACTGATGTGGAATATCAAACATTATGACGTTCCATTCGTTTAATGAATTACCACTTTGAGCCTCGTTTGGAGAGGGCTTGATGACCCACAAAATGACTGTGTTGTAAGTAGATTTGAACCATCTCTTTTAGATGAGTCGCTTATGTTTGAGGGGAATCCAGCATGTTTTCTGTGTGAAACCTGAAGTTTCAGCTTCTACTCTTCTGGCTTGAATCTGTAAACGGTAAAGCTGGGGTTTGTTGAGATGAGGTGATGTCGAGACGTATGGAAGCCTTTTAGACTCAAAATTCAAAATGAAAACGATCCAGGAAATGTATTTTCTTTTTAGAAAATGTACCTGCATTACTTGTCTATAAAATGAAATAAAATAGCAATCCTTCGAAAAGCTTTTTCTGTTTCTTCCTCAACATTGCTCGTTCTGTAACTTGGTTAAAATGATAAAGAAAATGGCAATTGACATTTCATTTTAAAAAAGTTTTTTAGGATATTTACCAAAATTCAATTAGAAATATCAAATTTTGAAGTTAAAAAACCTGAACAGAAATGTGTCATATTCCTTATCTCTTCAATAAAATGAAAAAGCAGTTTTCCAAACGGCTTTTTCATTTTCATCTTCATCACCGCTCATTGTGTAACATAGTTAAAATGATAAAGAAAAAGGCATTTGACATCTCATTTTTAAAAAGTGCTCTGGTAATAAAGGCTAAATTTAATATTTCAAAATCTCAAATTTGAAAATTAAAATGGATTAACAGAAATGCTTTTTCATTTTCAGAATGAAACTGCATCATTTGTCTCTTAAATTGAATGAAAAAGCTTTTTCATTTTCTTGAACACTGCTCATTCTGTCAGATTATTAGTGACAAAGCCAATGAAGATTGCTTTTTCATTTTCACATCTAAATCCGTTTGAGTTTACAGTTCCAAGGGTGCATCACGATGACGTCAGTGCTCCTCCTCCTCTGCTTTGGTTTGTGCTATCGGCAAACGACATACCGTCTACGTACACGACTTATATAGAGAAAAGGGAAATAAAAGGAAGGAAGAGGAGGAAAAACAAATAAACAAAACAGAGATGCTCAGTCTGTGGGCCAAAAGTCCAGATGCATCTGCGTCCGGATGGACTGAGGCACACTGTGTTCCCTGAGCAGTCTGCTGTTTCATATTGATCTCCTGGAACCAGAACGTACATTTTTTCATTTCCCTGTTCTGACCTCCAGCTCCTGAAGAAGAGCACGCAGAGCTCTGACTTCTTCTGCTCCGCTGCTCTTTCTCTCTCTGTCCTCCTTCTCTCGCTCTGCCCCTCATCCCTCAGAGGCCTCCGATGAACTCGCTGAGCTGGCCCTGCTGGGTTTTGGCCCTCAGGCTTTGGATAGGGCCATGTCCCACCACCTGCACCACTGCCCTTACCACCTCTACCTCCTCAAAGCCCAGCTGATGTGTGGTCAGGAGCTCCCAGAATCTCTCCACGGTTAGCGTCTGTAGTCTCCGCACACGCCTTGCTGCCGTCTGGCTTCCCAGTAAAAGCTAGTGCAGGGAAAGGAGATGCTGCCAGAGCTGTTTCAGATCATTGTCTCATGTTTTTCTAGCCCTGCATTCTGCTGTTTTATGCACATTGATGCAAATGCTTGCATGTCTGCCAGACTGGTGCAGTCAGAGTAACAAAATAGTTTAACTTTCTGATGGTTTTAACATAAGAACTGACCATGCTGCTGGAGTGAATGGTTTCCCTTTGACAGAAACGGAAGAAAACAAAATGACAAACATTCCTGAAAGAAGAACTCCACCAATGATGGACGAGGCAGCAGGTTTTCTGTCTGTTTTAGTAATGACATCCCAAAGCCATCTGGGGAAATGCATTTGATTTCTCTCGTTTAAATTCCGATAAATTGAAGACCAACAATGAAAGCTTGGAGAGTGCTGACGTCACGTCTGCAAGAAAAGAATCTTGTGTTTGATGTTTTTCTCACTGCATTGTGCGCATGCTGCAGGTTGTGGTTGGTCCAGAGAAAATGCCTGAAACCCTGGCGTCTGTTAGACTGTCTGCTGTCAGTCACTGCTGCTGATCGGGCTTTGAGTCTCTGAGGTCGTGACTCGTCTGCACTCCAGGTCCCTCTGCATCACTAAATATTTATTCCAGCCAGGCAGCAGATTCTTGTGCATCTGTTTAAAGTAGAGGGCCATTTTTTTTTTTGCCCATTTACTTGATTTGTGGGACTAATAAAGGTTTTCTTAATCCTAATTTAATAAAGGTTTAGTGGAGCAGATCTGACTGACTCAGCTTTAGAGAAATCTGCCACAACTTTATGCTGTTAGTTCAGTCTCTGTCAGGGGTTATGGGAATCTGAGTTGTTTAAAGGGTTTGTGTTTGCTTTAGTGGTAAGTCAAAGATGCAGTGTAACACCAGTGTTTTATGGAGAGTAAAATATTGAAAGTTATTTAAGGTTTAAGTTGATTTATTCTGGAATAAAATTCCTGCCTTTTTATTATTCATAATTACGTTAAAAAGATACAGTTTTACAGTTTTAAAAATGTTAGTTCTGTTATCTTTTTGGATTATTTTGGCATTTACTACAATGTTTAGGCTATGTTGGAGTTCAGCTAATATTTCAGCTACATGCTAGCTGTTTTGTCTAATTTAGGATTTTTTTCCCCAGACTTTTTAGGCTATTTTAAAGTTTAGCTACTTTTTCAGCTAAATGCTAGCTGTTTCTAACCTTGTCTTTTTTATTTGTTTGTTTTGTTTTTAAGGCTAATTTAGCATTTAGCTAATATTCTAGCTAGCTATCAGCTTCAGCCTTTTTAGCTTTCAATTTCAGCATCTTCAGCTCTCAGCACTAGCATCTTCAGAGGTCAAATTCATCTTACAGCATTCACACTAGAGTTATCACAGGTAATGTTATATATCTAGTTCATAATTATGTTAAAACGTTACAGTTTTAAAAATGTATCTTTAGAGTGTTACATGTTTATTCTGTTCAGTCTGTGACCTGAGGAGTGTTTTGGATTTTGGCCCCCTGTGTGATTGAGTTTGGCACTCCTGAAATAAAGAGTTCACTATTGGAGAATAAGAACAGCTTTACTCTTATTCCTGGAATCCACAAAACAACTGCAACCAGAAAAATTATTAATTGAATGAAGGAAGTTGCACCTTCCTTGCAGTTTAGTATTAATGTAAATCCAATCACATCCCAGCATCTAAGTTTGCAAGAAAATCTTTTTTAAGACATGTATCAAAGTCGAGGCCCGGGGGCCGGATCCGGCCCTCCAGATCATTTTATTTTATTGTTATTAATGACCCGATGTTGTCTTGTGGTTATTTCTAACTTGTATAATTTTGACAAAATATATTTATATGGAGAGTAAAATATCGAAAATTATTTAAGGTTTAAAAAAGTCACGTTTTTAAAGGTTTAGAGGGTTCAAAAAAGCAATTAAGTGTGACCTTAGGTGTGTTTTGGATTTTCTTATGCAACATTTTTGGACAGATTAGCAAAATAATGTGGAAAAACATCAATTTTAATTTAATGATTTTTATCAAACAAAAACCTGATTTCTTCTTGAATCCCAGAGCAGCTTCTGTCCATTGGGTCATATCGCTTCAGCTATCTACAGTTTATTTGTGTTTCTGTGCATGCGAGATGCTTTCTGTTTTAATTTTTATTTTGTGTTATTTTGAAACTTTTATTTATTCAGTGTTTCCTGCAGAGAGTTTAAGACGAACAGGATTTATTTTTTGTTTGGGTTAAGAAACATTAGGCAAGTAATAATTGTATCTGGTTTCTGCTTGAGGAGAACAGTAAAATGATGATGTATTATTGCAAAAGAATCCACAGTGAACACCGTGTGGTTTCAACTTTCCTGAAGATGAAGATGTGGTTTGGATCACTGGAAACATCTTCAGTCATGGACGTCAGTAAATGTAGATTTTAGCTTTGTCTGTAGCATAATTCTGACTCCCAAACATTCATTTTTAAACATATCAAAGGCGGGTTCCCGTCTTTTTAAAAGTAGTTTTAAAACAAGAAAATGTTAAGACATTTTTGTGCCAAATAAAATTGTTTAAAACATAATTATTGGATCTACCTATAAATAATTACGTTTTATGCTTAATAACTGGAGGTTAAAGTTGGTCAGAAAACATGGGAAAGGTTCAGATTAGCATTTGTTTCTGCCTGAGCAGACCACATCAGCTGCTGTGGACTGTAACAGCCACTCATCCTGTGTGCGGCTGGTTAACAAACCAACATGGCTGCTGGGTTTGTTCTGCATGCAGCTGAATGTGCAGATGTTTGACAGAACCAACATCGGTGCCACCTCTTAGAATATAAAGAGCTGGAACGGTTTCTCTTTCTCTCTTCTGCTCCCCATCTGAACTACAGGGTTTGAAGGCTGCTCCATGGTGCCCTCCATCTATCCCCTGGAGACGCTACACAACTCGTTGTCGCTGAAGCAGGTGGAGGAGTTTCTCAGCAGGGTGTGTGAGAGCAGCAGCGAGGCTCACGTCAAAACCATGAAGGGTGAGTTTGTGGGTTGAGGCGGCTTGAATGATTAATAACGTATGTACTTTTTTTTTTTGGTAATATTTTATACTTTTCCCCAATTTCTGCTTTTTAAAGGGTAACCAAACGGTAAATCAACTTTTTTTTGTCTGTTCTATAAATGGGGCTTTAAAAGCGCTGTCTGTTGGAATAGCCACATTTTTGACAATTTAAAATAAACCTGTTTAATTCTTGAAATAAGTCTAAAACCGTCAGTGTGCTGCCCCCTACAGGTTGAAACGAGGTATTACAGTTGAATTTTGTTATTGGTTGACAGTGTTGGGCATCTCACTTCAAAAAAGTAATTAGTTATAGTTACTAGTTACTTCTCCCAAAAAGTAATTGAGTTAGTAACTCAATTACTGCATCTTCAAAGTAATTAGTTACTTGGAAAAGTAACTCGTTTTAAATTACTCTTTAAATATGGTAATATTTTGTATTTTTTCCTGCGTTACAAATAAAAAAAATAATGTACATTCAATAATAGATGATAACCGACAATAGTATACTGGTATAGTTTTCCAATGGAGTCATATTGTCTAAGTTTAGGATACACATGAGAGAGGGTTTAGGGAAAGAATTTTCAATATTTATTTGTCAGAATTATCACACAAAACACTGCAACAAGTGGTATATAAAAAATGTAACTTCACACAAAAAAGGTAAACGTTTCAACTATTAACATACTTCAAGTATCTTACCTACAACTATAATTAAACAAAATGGCTTAAAAAACTGAAAGTGCAAAACAATAATAAATTAATAAACTACAATTATTAACCCATATTTCTGCTAAGAGGAGCAGCTCTCTGCATCTCTTTTTTCTCTCCCAAAATCCCGCAGCCCCGCCCACTCGCTCCGGAGTCTGCTCACTGCGTTGATCTGTGCGCGCTCGTGTCTGTCTGTGTTGTGTGTTTTATAAATATTACCCCGTTTCTGCTAAGATGAGCTACTCTCTGTCTCTCTGTTGTCGTTTTATTAACTCCCGAAACTCCTCACTCCGCACCGGAGTCTATCCACGTTGATCTGCGTGTGTACGTGTCTGTGAAAAAAGAAAAAAAAGTGTGCGTGCCTGTCTGTTTTGTGTGTCTCTGTGCTCGCGCGCGCACGTTTGTGTTGTGATTGTATGTTTATATCCGTGTCTACCGCCTGTTTAGACACAAAAACATGATCACGTTTATCAATCGTGGCATTTTATTGTGAAAAAACTGGTTATATTTTGAAAAGAAACCGGATTTTCTCATGTATCTTGATGCAACTTGGGGCGCGTAACACAAGCAACTTTCGGGTGCGAAGCGCCCAGCTCCAGCAAGATCATCAAACTTTGAAGTAACGCGCCGCGATTTACACGAAGTAACTATAACGGCGTTACAGCGAGGATGAAAGTAATTAGTTAGATTACTAAATTACTTGATTTATAACGCCGTTAGTAACGCCGTTATACTTAAACGGCGTTAGTCCCAACACTGTTGGTTGACTCATTTCAGAAGTTTCACGTCATGCTCTGCAGCTTCTGTATAAAAGCCCCGCCCATCTTTGAATCTGTAACGCTCAGTCGTTATTGTGTTAGCATGGCTCGTAAGTGTTTTGCCTTCAGTCGTCAAAACTCTACGCACTTAAACAACTTTCCAGTGGACTTGGAAGTTAGGCAACAGTGGTTGAGTGCAATTGGGATTGAATCCAGTGACGGGATTTGCAATGAATGTTTCAATCGTAATTGTTTGCTTAATACGTTAACCTTTATTAGCTATGATGCTAGCAGCATTTTACCGCTTTCAGACACGGGTCCCCTTCAGTCTGGGTCATTAGTGAGAGAAGGTGGAGGAGAATAATCCTCAACCTCCACAGAAAGTTCTGTGGAGGTTCTGGCATCACTGCTCGGTACCACTCTCCATACTGAAGATGCAGAATGACTCTGTTCCCTCAAGCTAACTTCACTGTCGAAACCCCCACCCCCCATCCGCAGACCGCCCCTTTTTGGCATTTTTCTAATCTGGTCTGAGAGTGGATTCAGCCTCCAACTGACCTGTTGTTACCCTTTAATGACAGAACCTTTGTTTAATCCAAGTAATTCAAATCATGACCTTATTTAGTGTCTGCAGCTAGCACTGCTTGTGTTTAAAAGTTTCACCAACTTTACATACTTCTCCAGAAAAAAAATGTTCTGCACAGAAAGCATTTATCGCTGCTATTTAGAATTTTACATTTTTATTCTTTAACACTGTGTTTTTTTATCCCAAGAGCTGACATTATTTTTTTTATCAGATTGGTGTGTCTAGTAAAGCACCCAAGAATTGCAGATTCACTTATGTATTCAGCTTCATTTCAATTCCAGCATTTACATGAAAACCTTAAGGATCTTAGCTCAGAAAACAGGTTTGTGCTCTGACTTCACCCCCGTCCTCCAGATTGTTCTGTTGGGTATTCACGAAACGTTTTGACAGACTTTCACACTTAAATGTCTCAGCTTTTGAAAGTGAAACTTAATGTTGGTGAAGCAGTGAACCTGAGCTGTTTGTCTTTTGTCCTGCAGCTCTTTCAGGCTTGTTTGACTCCCAGAGCCAGAGCTCTCTGTACAGTCTGCACCATCCTCTGTCCGCCTCTGGATCTGAGGCGTCACTGCGACCGCCCAGCCAGACCGTCTGCCGTAAGTGTTTGATCGACCTGCGTCAGTCAATTTATCTGCTTTGATCTCAGTTTAAACACAATATCTAATGGAAGGTAACTTTGATCATTCAAACTGTCCCTTAATGTTACATTAAAACAAAGAGATTCCACAAACTGCTGGTTTCAGACTTTGATTTTGTGGCCTTAAATCCTCTCACAACCCCAACCTTACATTAACGGTGTAACAAAAAAGGTGAGCAATATTTGAGAAGGGCTGCCACGATTAGTCGACGAATCAACTATTAAAATAGTCGACAACCAATTTAATGGTCGATTATTTGTTACTTTATATAATATAGAGTCAGAGTGCAGTAAAGCTGAACAAAGTTGTGAGCGTTCAGCACAAAAAAATGCACTTTTTAATATTTGAGTCAGTGAGACCAAGACTTTATCTTAGGGGAAAAACAGTTCTTTGTTTTGGGCTGCCTGGAACCTGAAGCCACATAAGACAGATCACATCATGGAGCTGTGAGGTCTGTGATGTTCTTCTATCAACAGAAACTGTTCATTTATGTGGCCCAGATCAATCTGTGACTTTAGCCTGGATTTTTCAGTATTTTCATTCAAAAACATGTTGAGTAGTTTGTTGACTAATTTTGTTCTTGTTGTTTTTACAAAATGACAACTAAAACTTTCATTCTATGTTGTAAAAACAGTTTGTTAAACATTTTTAGGGTTTTTCCAGATAAAATGTTCTGTTTTTACATGATTTTATGTCTAGTGTGTGAATACAACAATGACAAATAAAGTTAGTATCACATAGGAGAGCTTGTACTGATTAAAATGATACCAAATAAGCAACCAAGGAGTCTTTTAATCTGAAAATAAAGGTAAATTCAAAAGTTGACAAAAACTTGAGTTTTAGACCCTTAAAGGGTTCAAAATGAACATTCTAAATGTACAATTTTGCGTGTGATATGATATTTATATTATTTCCAGATAATAAATAGTTGGCAAATACTGTAACAAAAAAGGCGATTAATTGCGATAAAATTTTTTTTTCCAGATTTGCGATTAATTAGTTAATTATTTTTTTATCGATTCCAGACCCTAGTTTTTTGTAACATTAAAAGGAATTAAAAAAAAGCTCACTTCTGAAAGACTGAACTTCCCACTCTGAGTTTTGTTTTTCTTTCCCCTCAGACGGCAGCGTCCCCTCCAGCACCGTGTCCAGCGCAGGCCCCTCCTGCCCCCCCTCTCCAAACACAGAGACCTCCGGGCAGAACTTTGGGGTCAGTGGTTAGAACGTGGGGCCGAGGTCCCCATTAACACAACAGGATCATCTGCCCACATTTACCTCAACTGTAAAGGGATGAAACTGGATCTGAACTGCTGGACTCCTGGAGGTGCAGCTCTCCAGTTTCTAGAAACATTCATCCTGACGTGAGTGAACCAACCAGCAGTGCCTTTAGTTTAATATCATGCCTCTTTCATTCAGAGTAGTCATTTATTTAGTGTTTCATAAATACAACTGCCTTATCTTTATGGTATTTTGTCATACGCTTTAACATCGGAGCTCCAGTGTTTTTATTTCCTTTGATGTACTGTAACTTTTACTCCATTAGAAGGATAATTCCAGTAAATTTTGAAGGAGAAAAGCGGCTCACGCCGCTTTTCTCCTTCAAAATTTACTGGAATTATCCTGCTAACAGTTGAGTGTTATAGTTCGTTAAAGATTTTGTGTTTTTAGCGTCACCGACGACGCCTCAGGTGTTAAAGGGTTAAAAATAAACATGTTTTCTGTAATAATCTTCCATTCGGTCAGAGGAGTCTAGAGATAACCGGTTCCTCAGCTCTGACATTCCCAAAGAACCCAAGTATCGTCAACGCTAACAAACGCTGTGCTAGCTAATGTCACACAACTCCAACTTCACGATGACTTTATGTCACTTAGGGGTGTTTCCCTAAAACGGCCTTTAGTCATCCAATCAAGAATCACCAAAGCAAGTATAGTCAGAGATGTGGTTCCACACAGTCACTTTGCTGCTTTAAGAACTCTTGTTTTACACTCACCTGTTTGAGCAAAGCAAACAGTATAATTACAGTGTGCCTTTGATGATCTGAGGGCTTTCTGTCGGCTTAGCTAGTATTTTCATCAGATTCTCAGGTAGACGGATAACCAAAAGCGACTTAACCCGCACTCAGATGAGCTTAAATAATGTGGGCAGAATACAAAAATAATGATACAGATGTCAGAAAATGCTTTATTTCCAATGATCTACTCCAAAATGAGTTGTTGTCCAAAGTTTTTGAAAAAGTTTAGAATGTTTGTATTTTATTGTCAGTAACGCATTTTTGCTTCAGATGTCAAATTCGACAAATGTTAGTGTCTACGTTCGTGTTAAGAGCTCCTCAAAGATGTGTGTTCTGTGATGCTTCTGGAAAATAATAAAGTTTAAAACCAAAATGTCTGTGGGGTTTTCATGCTTTGGGGTTGAAGTGGAACTCTGATGTTACTGTTGAGTGGTACCAAGCATACAGAAAAACGTGCTTTTTTTAATGTGTTTTAGATTAGAAATGGTTTATTTCAAGCAATCATGAAAAAAGTATTTAGAAGTTTACATCCATAAAGACATGTCAAACACAGGATAACTAAACATTAAGAGATTGCCTGAAATTGAGTGGGAGGAAGCGAACTTATATAATCCCACTCCAACTCAACTTTACCATTTCCCTTACATGTATTATCATTATCCGTTTCATAACTTAACATCAGATATTTAAATCTTTCAACATAGATTCAAGTTATTATGAATCCTGAAGTAACAATAACTCACATGCCTATGTAAGTAGATATAACACTATTTCAGACTTTATCATTGCAGATGCAGATCTAGTATCAAATGTGCCGATTATTTTTCACTAGAAAAAAAAGCATTAATATAAATCAAGTATCAAACATCAACATAAATATATATGTATGCAGATTATTTTCCATTGAAAGAGTCTGTAATGTAAAGCAAGTATCATAGGAATTTATGCTGATTTATTTATTTTTCTCCAATAGAATCAATTGAAAAAAGTATCACTAATCAAAAGTATGTGCTAATTGTTGTCATTAGAAAGTCATTTTTATTTATTTATCAAACATAAATCACACTTCAGGAATCCCAGTGGAGTGAATTGAGGAATAATCCTTTTGAACACTAAACACTGTATGCTGGCAGCTGCCACAGACCTCTTAACCCTTCTGCTCTCTTTGGAGTCCAGATGACTCCAACCACATACTGTATTCATATGATTCCTTCCACGACAAATGTGGACAAATTATACGACTTAGAAATAAGCGCAAGATAACATTGGGTCATTATTAACAATAAAATAAATGATCTGGAGGGCCGGATCCGGCCCCCGGGCCTTGACTTTGACACACGTGTCTTAAAGCTTTAGTGAGTTGGCACTAATGAGTCACTTCAGCTGGCTTTTCTACTTTCTCTTTTTTTTGCCCTGCCACCTCAACTCCGTCCACGTCTGCACACACATCTTCCACTTACTATCTTTTATTATCTTTTTTCTTTGTCACTCATTCACTGTCAATTTTATTTTTATTTTTCCATTTATTTTTGAACATTTTTTCTCTTCTTTTGGAAACACACAGAACCGCAGAGACATCCCCACTTTCAATCTTACCCCCAACCTCTGTCTCCTCTTTAAATTGCTTTAACAATACTGATGACTCATGCCTCTTACTGCTTCCAGCCGTTGCTATGGTGACTCCCCCAGATGTAATTGACTCCTCCTGAGCAACGGTGGGTGAACGAGGAGACGAAGACCGCCAACTCACCGGAACCCAAAGCTGATGTCATTCCTGCTGTCTGGATGTCTGATCTTTTTGTTTTTTTCCTCCACGCGCACACACACGCACACACCCACACACACCCCCCCACACACATTCACAGGGTTTGCCATAAGCTCTCGTACACACACTTTGCTCGTTGAAACACAAAGTGTCATTTTCCTTCACAGCTCACTCGAGAGACAAACAGTCTGCTTACCTAAGAGAAGCATAGAAAAAGATAATTTGTCTTAACAGGTTTTGGGGATGTTCAAGCACGAGTGTCCTAGGAGGATTAAAAACAGGAAAATCAAGTATTTACAGCACAACACCTGACCATTTAAACATGTAATAGATATAAACAAATCTCAAATTCTGAGAAAGTTTAATGATTTTTTTTTTATCTTCACTGGTGTTCTTGGCAGACATAAAATCCTGTCCACTTTTTTAATGGGAGGGATCACACATCAATGTAAGGGTGGGGTCATCCGGGGGCACGAGGACACCAAATCTTTGATTTAATGTAACTTTTTAATAGTTAACGATCAAATGTAATTCTAACAGAATCTTCTGGAATGATGGTGTTAACTATTAAAAAATTAAAGAAAATCAAAACATAAACACTGGAGCTCCGGTGTTTAAGCAGATTTATATCATTGTTTTTCAACCTTTTTTAAACCAAAGTTCACTTTTTCATTGATAAAAATCTCATGACACACAACAAAAACCATCATGTAAAGAGCAAAACAAAAACAACCAAAGAAACTACATTAATAATATGCTGTACAGCCATTCTTTTCCAAGTGTCTAGAATAAAAATCAAACAGTATTAGGATTTTTCATATTACTTAAGTGTTAAGTTTATAAATTTATACAAATCCATTGAGCTTCCAAAGCAAAGATGCTTGCACCAGATTGTAGTTTAATAACTAATTTCCATCTTTACTCCTAATCTTTAAAACATTATACCTAAAGATTATAAACATATTCACCAATTTAAAAAAAGTTTTTAAAAACAAATCCAATATAAAACATAAACGCATTTACCAATGTATAAAAGCAAAACACCAACACAAAAATAAAATGTTTAAAATGTAAAATAAAATTACTACACCAATGGTCTGGTTCTCTGATGGACATCAAATCATTTGTATATCAGTGTATATACATGTGTGTCCTGGCAACAGTAAATGTTTGCAGACTAATTAGGTGAACCTAAACATTTTTCACAGAACATTCAATGATCTTTCACAGTACACTAGTGTACCACATCACACTGGTTGAAAAACACTGAACCTTTACCAGATTTAAAGATTTTCATTTAACTTATTTTTATTACTTTAGCTCTTGTTTTGATGTTTGGCAGAAGTTTGATCTGTTCAACTTCACAACTTCTACAGATCTACATTTAAAAATGTTTTGCCTCTTTTTTTATTATGATTTTGCAAGGAGACCTGTTTAATCTGTTTCTCTTTCCTTAAATGGGATTTTTACTCTAATTATAATTATTTTTCGATCCCTAACCTCCCAGCCATCTGTTTCTCTGAGGTCACAGAGTGGCTGGATCCTCAGCTACTGTTGGGCAAAGACGGCGTTAACCCTGGAAAGGTCGCCAGTCTGTCGCAGGGCATCAAACACACATGATCACATTCACACCTACGGACAATTTAGATAAGGGGTGTCAAACTCAATCGCACAAGGGGTCAAAATGCAAACGCATCTGAGGTCGCGGGCCAAACAGGATAAAGATTTATTGAACACTCTAAAACTACATTTTTAAAACTTTAAAACAGTAACTTTTTAATGTAATTATGAACTAGATATATAGCATTACCTACAATAATGTTAGTGTGAATGCTGTTTGTTGGACACTAGAGAAAGAAGTGTTTGGTAACATGAGCAGCAAGGGAGCAATCTATTTAGATTTTTTTTAGTTTTATTTCAAACATGTAAAAAAAAAAAAAAACATGACAAAGCAAAAAAAACCAATAAAAATATCAATACAATCTCCATTTGTAAAAAATAAATAAATAAATAAATAAAATAAAATAACATAAATAATTCCCAGTTTATGAATGCAAACAATATAATACAATGTAACCATAACTTTACATTTTTCTTGTTTTCACAATAAAATCATGCAAATTATTATCCACAGTCACCATTTCACAATCAAAAAATGATTTAGATTGTAGTTTCTATTACTCCGTTGTGCACTTTCATCTTGTTGTCTCACTAGGGACAAACAGCAGATCATAGTCCAGCATTCACGGCTGAAAGACTCGGCACCTGAATGTGAATCAGGCCACCATCA
Source organism: Oryzias melastigma (assembly GCF_002922805.2). NCBI lineage: Eukaryota > Metazoa > Chordata > Actinopteri > Beloniformes > Adrianichthyidae > Oryzias > Oryzias melastigma. Next base: position 4,857,748 of record NC_050517.1, read on the forward strand.
CCAATTCTGTAGTCGTTCTCTTCTCTCCCGTGTTTGCAGACTCACAAGCAGAGGATATAGAGGGGGCGGGGCCACATCTGCTGCTGAAAAGACAGATGATGTTAAAGCAGTTTATCAGCAGTAGAAATGAGAGCACTGAAGAAGGAGCAGGTGTGGGGTCTTCATGCTCCATTTCAGTGCCTGAACTGATCTGCTTTGTATTTTGAAGTCATTCTCAGCACAGAGGTTTGAAACTGCTGCATAGAAAACCACTTATCTATCCTGATGAGATGTGAATGAGGATTGAGCTGTGCAGCTGTAGAGTTCTCCACGGTCTTTTACAGACCAAAAAATAATAATGGAAAAGAAGTTGATGCTAATGCAGATTACGCTGATTTCCTTCAGCATTCTGGGTTGTTAAAGAGCCTTTACGTCCTTCTCTTCTAAGATACTGTTATAATCTGATTCTTTATGGCTATAGTGAGAAATGCCCATTAGGTATCTTTTAATAAAATAAAGAACACAGTTCGAATATTTGTCTGGCAGTAGGAGAATCTGTGAAGGCACAAACAGGAAAACTAAACCCTAAAGGAAAATATATGTGAACTATAACATTCCCTTCAACATCCATAGAGTTGAGGATGACGTCAGCACATCTTCTGTTTCCATGGAATCTTAAAGCTTTCTGGAAAAGCTTTCCACAGAGTGTGTTTATGGGAATGTTTGTGGATTTATCTAGTTCAGGAGTCTGCAGCCTGTGGCTTCAGATCCACATGTGGTTCTTTGATCTCTCTATAGTGGATCCTCAGACAAACATAAAATAAGTCATGGAGACTGCTGAGCCAGTCATGTCCACCGTCAGCAGCTCCTGATAATGTCTGTCTAACCAAAACTACCTAAAGAAAACAAATAATCAAAGCATGAAAACTAAGACTACCAAGATCCAAACTAAAATAACAAAACCCAGCAGAGTAAGACTTCTGAGGACAAAGAGGAGAAAAAGAATGAAAAAGACGTTTTTTGAGTAAGGATTATTTAATTATCATTTATTTAATTTAGATGAGTTAAATGTATAAATTGACGTCTGAGGTTCACATAGATGATAAACTATGTAGGTTTTTACATCCTGTTGACCTGAAGACGTCTTGTTTGATCAACTCTACCTCCAGAATGAACAGATTTTAGATGGAAAACTTTGGTAAAAAGTTTGATCTTTTATGAGTTAAAAGCACATATTATCTTATGCTGAACAACATTGGTTACTAGCTGTTTAGAGCTGCACTGAGATGATCCTGTTTGGCACAGAGCATCTTTTATTTTGAAAATAAGTTATTTGGGCTTCTGTCAAACATAAAAAAAAGAATGGGACAGGATGACTTGAGGAGAGGATGACCGACTGGGGCCATGTGTTGAGAGATTTTGAAGAACTACCTCTTTCCCCCAGAGCATTGAAGATGGTCGTGTCCGGGTCTTCAAACATTTTCAGCTATCAGCTTTAGTGATTTCAGCCATCAATTTCAGCATCTTCAGCTATCAGCACTAGTATCCTCAGCGGCCAAATCCAGCTTAAATGTTTTTCCTGTTCGGCCCGCGACCTGAGGTGTGTTTTCTCCACTTGTGCGACTGAGTTTGACATCTATGCGAAAGGAAATCTTTAGAGGGAACTTTAACTCTGTTTCTCAGTGACAACCAGAAACCTGACTGCTCTAGAGAAGATCTGTGTGGAGGAGTGGGCCAAAATCCCTCCTACAGTCCGTGGAAACCTGGTGAAAAACTACAGCAAATGTTTGATCTGTACAAACAAAGACGACTGTACCAAATATTAACATTGATTTTTCTTAGGTGTTCCAATCCTTATTTCCAGCAGTGGCATACAAATAAATTATTTAAAAAATGAAAGAATGTGATATCTAGATTTTTCGTTTGTTTCTCACAGTGGACATGAATCTACAATGAAAATTTCATGATTTCTTAGCTAGAGAACCTGCAAAATCAGAGTTCAAAGACTTATTTGCTTCCCTGTAAGTGCAAGTAAAGATGTTTCTGCAACCTAGGATTTATCATTTGTTTTCTCCAGTGTTAGTAAAAATAACTTTACTTGAAAGCTCACAAACTTGCTGCCTGATTGTTTCTCTTTAGCAAATTAAGACTTTTTTTTAACCCTAGTGCTATTCTAGACATGTTTACATTAAAAGTGGGGTCATTTGACCCCCACAAGACAGAGCGCTGAACTTTTTTTTTTTTCTTTCAAGGATTTTTTATTATCACTGGTGTCTGTGGCAGACATAAAATCCTGTCCACCTTTGTCACCTATCAATATAAGGGTGGGGTCATCTGGACCCCAAAAGGGTTAAATCATTGTGTTTTAATATGGCAGAAATATCACCTTCTGTCACATGTGGCCAAAATAATCCATAGATCCAGTTCTTCTTCATGTTTTTTTGTTGGCGGATGTGAAATTTAAACCGCACTGCAGACAGGAGCATCAGAATGATGCACTGCTTACCATAGAGGGCAAACAGGCTGGAGGGGTGAAGCCGACAGCAGTTTGCCCCAGCCTGTTCTAGTAACGTTCTCTCTGTTTAAAAGTAGAACCAGAACATCATTTTCATGAAGCATCTCACAATTTATGAAGATGCTCAAAAATGTGTTTTCTCATTTCTATTGGGTTTTTATATCTGGCAGCTGTGAATGAAGTTTATTTTTCACTAAGATCTAGTTCTTAGTTTTATAGAACTTACTAGACATGACATTAAAAGAAATTGTTCCCTAAAATGTAAAACTTGTGGCAACAATTTAATATTTTGTGTGCACAAATAAGCAAATAAGGCCACATTTTAAAATTTTGCATGTGGCCACAAATTACAACCTTGTAGCCATAAATTGGCATTCATTAAAATGTTATTGACACAAATTAACATTTTATTGGCACATTGTGTGCACAAATCAGCATTTTAGAGGCACTATTAGCATTTTGTTTTTTGGGGGGGCACAAATTAGTATTTAATAGCCACATTTTAACATTTTATGTGCACAGAATAGCAATTTTGGCCACAAATTAGTATTTCATAGACACAATTTATCATTTTTTAGGCACAAATTAGCATGTTATTGGATTTTTGGGGGGCTAAATTAGTATTTAGTGGCCACAATTTAAACATGTGTGTGCACAAATTAGTCATTTATTAGCATTAGTCATTTATTAGCATTTTGTAGACACAAATCAGAATTTTAGTGACACAATTAGCATTCTGCGGGCCCAAATTAGAATTTTATTGGGTTCTTTGGGGCATATATTAGTATGTAGTGGTCACAATTAGCAATTGTGCACACACAATTAGTGTTTCTGAGACATAAATTGGCATTTTTGGGCACAAATCAGCCTATTATTAGCACAAATTAGCATTTTTGGGGCACAAGTAAGCGTTTTGTGTACACAAATGAGTATTTTTGTATCTTCAATTCCTATCACTAATTTGTAGGCACAAAACACTAATCTGTCAGCATAAAAGAAAATGCTCAATTGTGTCCAGAAATTCTAAATTTCCTGGAACAGTTAGGTCTTTTCCATTCTTGAATGTCATCATCAGAGCTCTGTACAAACCTTCCTGGAGGTTTTATTACCTTCCCAGGAGTCTCCTGAAGAAACGGAGCATGTGCATGCACTAAATTTGTTTTTATAGCAACAAAATTGGGAAGTTCCATGTGTGATAGAAGTTCAGCAAAGGGACCAAGTGTGCTTTCATTTATGTCTGCTCTTGTATCGCTAAAATACAAACCCTGATATGTAGCAGGAGCTTTGGTTATTTAGTCCTAAACCACAAAATTGTTATTTGTAGGAGAGAAGAATTTACCATCATGAATGATTAAAAAAAATGCTGGCTGCAATAGTGGATATTCCCAGTAGACTCAAAGATAGATGCGACCTCAGTGTAGAGCCAAGTCACATGTCTCTTGTATAATTATAGTTCCTCTTTATTTTTCTGCCTGTATGCATTGTGTGAGGAGTCATGGTGTGTATGTGAATGGAGGGGCAAAGGGGTGGGTTGGTTATTATTATTTCTCTTTTTTATATTTTGTCTGGTTTTATTGTAAAGTACTTTATTCATAAGTAAAACTTGATTTAATGATTAATCAAGTAAATGAGAATGTGCTGGTTTGGGGCTGCCATCACTAATTTAAAAAAAACTAAAGGATAAAGGGATTTATTTATATTCAATGTGACTGCCTTAAACTTTAAAACTATAGCTCACATGTGTCAAAGTCAAAGCCCGGGGGCCGGATCCGGCCCTCCAGATCATTTTTATTTTGTTATTAATGGCCCGATGTTATCTTGTGCTCATTTCTAACTTGTATAATTTTGATAAAATATATTTTTATGGAGAGTAAAATATTGAAAGTTATTTAAGGTTTAAATTGATTTATTCTGGAATAATATTCCTGCCTTAATATTATTCATAATTATATTAAAAAGTTGTAGAAATTAGCATTCTGCTAGCTTTTTGGATTATTTTGTCATTTGCCAAGATTTTTTAGTCTATTTTTAGTTTAGCTAATAGTTTAGCTACATGCTAGCTGTTTTGGCTAAGCAAAGCTTTTTTTTTAGCTTTTTAGGCTAATTTGGTATTTAGCTAATATTTTAGCAGGCTATCAGCTTCAGTGTTTTTAGCTATCAATTTCAGCATCTTCAGCAGCCATATTCAGCTTACAGCATTCACACTAACATTATTGTAGGTAATGCTATATATCTAGTTCATAATTATGTTAAAAAGTTACAGTTTTAATAATGTAGTTTTAGAGTGTTCATTAAATTTTCATTCTGTTCAGCTCGCTGCCTCAGGTGTGTTTTGGATTTTGGGCCTTTTGTTTGACACTCCTGCTATAGCTGATCTAAAAGAAAGTCAAATTTAACTTTAATCTGGATAATTTAACTTCCTTAACAAAATGGCAACATGCGTGACTTTATAACCAAAAGAGTCCAGTTGTGTTCACATATTTTTAAAACACTAAATCTACATACAAACCAAAACATTCTGTCAGCGATTGTTGGCTATTTAGATCAATTTCCAGTTGAATTTTATGTAACTTTTAAAATAGAATATTGAATCGACTTATTTTAATAACCACAGAGACATGCACGGAAATCAACAAGAGACCACAAGATTTCAATTTTTTGAAGTTTTATTGATGATCACCGAGCTGTTTCCCTTTTACAATGAGTCTGCAGTAGTTCTAGTTTTACCAGTGAGTTTCAAACAGACAGAGATAGTGTATATTGAGCTGAGAAAGAAAAAAACATGGTTAAGATAGTTACAATGCAAAAAAAAGAAAGGAAAAAGAGAGAATTAAAGAGAACTGCCATACAGAATCTTCTTAACAACATGTTATAGGGCAAACAATGAAAGCACAGCCCAGTAATAGTTACTGTAGTTCATAGTATTACCAGATAAGACGATAAGCATATTTCAAATAGACCTCTTTAAAATAGCATTGTATCATTATTGTTTTCATATTAAACAATTACATTCAAGATTATAACTAAATAAATCACATGCAGAAAGATTAGATGGACGGATGAGACCGTTTGCTGTTTGCAATCAAATGATTTCTTCATCTTTAATACAGACGTGGAGAGAAAAATGAAAAGACGCTTTTTTTTCTCTTTCTGTTCCTTTTAGCTTTTTGTGTCATTTAGGTAAGTTTTGTCAAGCTGTCATTGAAATCTCCTAAATTCACTGAATATTTCTCCTTATTGGTCAGTTTAGCTTGTTTATGAGCGGTAAGTACATATTTGTGTACACTGGTTTTACTGATGGCGTTTTGAGTCTGCATGTGTTTCAAGTCATTTTCAGGAAAAGAAAAGAAGTTGCAGCTGGAGTTTGTACCGTTTCTGTTTTACTGTGGATGTGGTTCTGGTGGGATTGCTTCCGTTTAAATAAAACTTTTCCCTGTGTCACCCGTTAGAGGTCTGCGGGGAAACCAGAGTCTGCGCAGAAACCAGAGTCTGCACAGACTTTGTTCCACTTTACAATTATTGTTCATTTCTTAGTTTTGATTGAGCAGCATTCGTCACGGTTGTACCAACTCTACATTCAATACAAAATAGACCTCCGGTATAGTGCATTCGGCTACTGTAAAGTCAGACGGTTCATGTTGAAGTGATTCACAGCATTCTGTTAAAACCTTGAAAATCTCTCGGCTGGCGATTCCAAACCTGCCAACCTGAAAACAGCATCATCAGAACAAACTCTGACAATAAACGAAACCACTTCTTAAAAATCTGCTCTGAGAATTAACCCTTTAACACCTGAGGCATCGCACCGTAAACACAAAACAGTTAACACGATAATTCCAGCAGATTGTGAATCACAATCTGCTGGAATTATCGTGTTAACAATTAAAAATCTACAGTAAATCAAAGAATATAAACAGTGGAGCTCCGGTGTTAAAGGGTTAAAATCATCTTTTGATTTGAAAATAATATAAAAAGGACTTTATGCTTGAAACATTCTGACTTGTTTTGAGACCTATGATGAAATCGACCGTTTGTGACGTCACTCTAAACAACCTCCGGTTATATATTTGGTCTATGGTTTAGAACTGTAAAGCTGACAGCTGAACACTGCTTAAAGCATTTTACCTAAATAATGAAAGGTGAAACTGAAATGTGTACAATATTTATGTTCTAAATGTCCTCCCTGGTTGTATTGTTTCCCTCTCAGATCAAATGTCAGTATTCCTCCTGCAGAATGCTCCACAGCTGCTTCCCCAAAATGATATTAAACCAGTGGTGGATTATTTCTCTCTACAACCCGGTCATAGTTAGATGAAGGTCACAGGAACTTCACTGAATGCTGCTGGTTTGATTATGAAAGTCATTCAGATTCTCTTCTTCTACTTGATGCTAATGCTAATGCTAGCTTGATGAGACGTAGATCTGCAGAAGATCTTTGCTGTCCAGTTAAAGATGATTAGATTTACATGTTCACAAAATCACTAAAACAGAGATAAAGTCAGAGAATTTCAACGTGTCTGACAGTAAAGAAAAACTAATAACTGCTGTGTTATTTTCTGATGTAGCTCCTCTTTGCTGTTGATCATAACTGTGTCTGATCCTGCAGGATAATGAAGGTAAACATGGAGAAAAATCATTTGAAAACATAAAAAATAAATATTCCTATTAAAAGTATTCCTATTTTTACAATTACCCCTTAAAATACCCCAAATAACAAATACCACTTATGACAACAACTACATTTATCCTTGGGTTCAGTTAAAACAGGCGCGGTCATCATGCAGCAATCTGCATCTTGTCTGCTCCTCTTACATGAATTTCCATCAGTTTTTGTGCTGATCGCACTTAAAACACGTATGAAAAACATCAAGTATAATAGAACCATTAGAATAATATCTGCTCAAATGAAAGGTTGATATTTTCAATAGAACCTCAAATATTGAAGATTATTCAAATTGTATGTAGATTTGTGAACGATCTAAGACAGGAAATAAAAATAAAGTTCAGCAGGACATTCATGAAACAAATATTGAACATTTTATTGTTAAAAAATTGATAAGTTTACCTTTTATTATTTATGTAAAATTGTGTTAAACGGCGTTCAGCTGTCAGCTTTGACGTTCTAAACCCGATCACTGAAGTCACTGTTTGCATTTGTCGCCACTTCGTCTGACGTCACTATGAAAAGGGTCAACAGGGAGCAGATTTTTGTACTGTCTCACTTTCTGCTTGATTTTTAAAAAGGTTTTAGAAAATAAATAACTTAACTGTGAGCAACACATGTTTTGCGTTTACATGACAACAACACGTCTTGTACCTTCAATCAGTTTGAAATAAAAAAGTGAAATTAAAAAAAGAAATACCCTTTCTCTATAAATAAAAAACGATGTTTTAATTAGGTGAAAGTAACTTTAAAGTGAGCTTTTTTCAAGTCTGATCAAGCAGAGAGACCTTCACAGTGAACCTACAATAACAAACCATGCTGCTCTATAGAAAAAAACAAACTCGTGGTTCCACAGTCAGAACTAACCCCAAAGCATTCCTACGTCTTAACAGTGTCCATTACAATAACAATCAAGACATTCATGCACAGTCTGTAAATATTTCTCAGGGTTAATATCAGCTATTTGTATTTAATTTGGAAGAACGTTACAAACTCTCTAACACTCAGACAGTGAATCCCCGTTTGGTGCAATATTCTGCTCAAAGACATTCATTTCTGTTTGTGTTTTTAGATTTTGCAGGTTAAATGGAATAGTAAGATCCAGATTTCTTCTGAAAATGTGTTTGCATGGTTGGAGTGATTGATCTTATTGTCTGCGTTGGGGGTGTGCGTGAGCCGGTTGGTCCTCCCCCTGATCCGAGTGTCTGTCATGACCTGAAAACATCCCCGTCTCTCCAAAAGCACAAGCTAAAGGCACGTACATTAAGAGAAGCTTCCACACTTCACACTTTAAAATTTCTAAACCCCTTAATAAAAATAACTATTGCCCTGTTCCGCCCGCCGCCCCGAACGGCACAGACAAGCTTTCGCTGCTACATTTGTCGCAGATCAAAGCTAAAGCATCATCGAGAGCGTCACTCTGGCTTCAGGTTGCTGCATAATCACAAATCATTGTGGAGAATGAGCGTTGAATCATCTCACATGTAAAGAAAAAAAACAACCAAAGGTTGTAATTAAGCCTGAACACAGAACCATTCAACCCAGCAAATAAATGATTCAGAATGCCTCCTTCTGTACTTGAGCACAGACATCCAAACATAGTTACCTATGACGACTGCATCCCGCGCTGGAGGGCTCGCTAAAGAGAAGGTCTGGTCTACGCAGCTCACAGAGAGCTACAACACAAGCATCATGCAGCAGCCAAGCTGTAAAGGCTGAAAAGTAGAGCTGCTCCTAAACGTCACTATGATACCAGAGAGCAGCTTTCAGGTTACAAACATCAGTTTGAGTCACAACTGACCGCATTCCTACATGAGACGGGAGCAGAACTAGAAACAAGAGAGCGCTGATCGGCAAAGAAATCACTTTGGGGAAATTAAGAAAAGAAGTCGTTTTTGGTTCTTTTAGTCTCCTCATAATTGCTTTTTTCACTATTTTTGTTTAGATTTTTGAGAAGTTGAATGTGATTACACTGCTGTTAGTTCCTATTTAAAGTGTTAGATTGAACTCACCAAAGGAAACTAATTAGAAGAGCTGTTCTATTTGCGCAATAACCACAATAACACAAAGCATCTGGCCGGAATGACTGACTTTGCAGAATCTACATTATCGAGGGCTGTGGTTAATGTTTGTAAGACCAGTACCATGACGGGATGAGAAGAGGGCTCTCGGCTCTCTTGCAGTAAAAATGGCGTAGCGCTGGAGGATGGTGGGAAAGCAGAGCCGGGAGCTCAGAACTCAATCTTGCATGCAGGAAAAGACTCGTCCTGCATGACTACGGTGCTGCTGGAGGCCAGAACCATGATGTTCAGGTCCTGCTGCCTCTCGTGGGTCTGCTGGTACCAGTCTCGAGTCACCTCTGTGTCGTGGGTTGGTATCAGAGTCACCTGAGAATACAAACACAAAGAGAGGAAAATTCATAGGATGCAGAAGTTAGTCTGTACCCAGACACTTCAGGTGAGCAACTAAAACCTGAAAAGTGAAGATTAACTGTTTTGTGACATCAAACAAGAGATCAGTTTTTATGTACAGCACCTTGAGCTGTAATTCATTGGTAACCCAGCCACCAAGGCCAGGTGGGCACCATGTGGTTTAAAAGTGGGCAGAGAATGTGAGCCCAAATTTGTTTGTCTGCAGTTTCTGTGGTGGTCCCACCTGTGTTTGCCCACATCGACTAAAGTGGACACTCAGTGGGTCGACTCACTATGCTAGCAAGCTGCCCAGTGGACAGCTCGATACAGCAGAGCTCACTAGCTACATACATTGAGCTCGCTACAGCGGAGCTTGCTAGCTCGATACAGAGAAGCTCGATACAGTGGAGCTCGCTAGCTAAATCCAGGGAGCATCACAACCTTGATACAGCGGAGCTTGCTAGCTTTTCAAACCAAATGGGCCCCATTTAGCCTTGCTGGCTGGGAACTGACAGACTACATGAAATCCCATTCTGAACATGCACATGTGGAGAGATCTCCTTCTGAATGAATGAACTAAAACCTCTGGCAGAATCAGACTCAGTACCTGTAAATTTGAACCCCACTGAGCCTTGCCGTCCAGCAGGGCGTCCAGGACTCCACGGCTCGGCTCCCCACTGCTCGGGTCGTTCCCGCTCACCACATAGTACGCAGCTCGCACTCTCTTGAAGAACTCCTGGTCGACGTTCTTGGCACTGCAGTGGTTGGGCACGTAGGCCAGGTCAACGTAAAAAGGTGGTCCATGGGCGGCAGAAGCAGAGCTGGTTTTCTGGCTGTTGTTTCCTGTTGATGAGAAAGAATACTAAAAGATTAGTACAAATATGAAAAGTATGATTTATTTCACAATATTGACATTTTATTGTAACAACACACAATGGATTTTTTTGTTTTTTGCTGCAACTGAGTATTTTGTCTGAGTGAAGTTTGTCACATGAATGAAGAAACAACTGGAGTCAGAAATCTATTTTTTAAGATCCCACCCTCCGAGAAGAGGATCGAGAGTCCTCCCTAGAGAGGAGGTTCCGCATGGCACTGTGCCGCGGAGGAGAAGTGGATTTCCTCATGTGAGTGTGCTGTGAACAACAGAACTTTACACTGAAATGTAAGCAGATACTTTCTTGTAGCATGACCTTTTTAAAGTCATAAAATCAATGTTGTTCTGTATATTTGAGCTCGGGAAATTCAGTTTAAACAGGTGTCTTCAGTTCAGGTGACAGGTTGATTAGGAGAGGCTAAGTGGTCTGTGTGAACCAGAACTTTTAATGGTTAATAGGGGATCAAATAAAATACTAGAAAAGTTGCATTACCTGGAATAATGCTAGTGTGAATGCTTTTTGCTGAAAGTAGTCGCTGAAGAAGCTGAAGCTTTTTGCTGAAAATGGTGACACCATTTACTTTAATTGCTGAAGGGATTTACTGAAAATGTAAAAGCTATCTTCAAAATGTTAAATTTGATAAAATACTGGAAATTTTGTTAAAGAACTATAAAAGAGCTCTGAAGTTGACCTACATTTCTGAAAAATTGGTTGTGAAATTGCTTAAAGGCTTGTTGCTAATCTACTTAAAATTTTGAAATTTAAAGACTCTCTCATTTATTTTGCTGAATATTTTCAAAAAATGTACCTAGTAAAACCTTGTGATTAATAGTGATCAATCACAACACAGAAGTGTGATTAATCTAATCATTTTTTTCGGTTGACAGCCTTAACTAAATATAAATATTATAAATGTGTGTGATTTCATATTGTGACTATTCACAGATTAGTGAATAGATCAAATACTGTAACAAAAAAAAAAGTTAATTGTGTTTAATCACGACTCATTTTTTCCCAGGTTTGCAATTAATTGGTTATTTCATCGATTCCTGGTCCTAATAAATTCAGTAAAGCTTCAGCATTCTATTCAAAATTGTCATTTTTATGATTCTCAAGGGAAAAATGCACATTTGTCTAATAAAGAAATAAATATAAAACATTTTTCAAAAATAGAAAGGGAAATGTAATCATGGCTGCAAAATAGGGGTTCAAAGCTCTTTTCATAAATGGGTTTGTAAATACTTTAATTAATTTAGTGCAGTTGTTTAAAGTGTCTATTAGCATGACTCATCAGAAATGCTGATCACCGTCAGTGGGAGGAAACAAGCGCGCTGCTCATTTAAAGCTGTATTATTCTCGTACAAAGAGGAAAGAACTATCATTCAACTCAGATGTGTTTGAGGAAAATTAAAGACTTTGTGGAGATGTGGAGGTATTCCCTAGGAAAGTATATCAAGTTTAAAGATTTCTCGTTTCCTTACTAAACCATCAACTGTATTTTCAACAAGCAGTAAGCAACCAGTCTAAAATATTTTGGGGTGGTAAACACATAGAATGTTGTGGAATTCTATGAGTTTCTAGCATAGACATAGACTTTCTTTTTTCATTGTTTATCTAGAAAGCAGACAAACTGTGTGTTTGGGTGGATCTCAGCTGAGCGTGTTTCACCTGCTGCAGATAATGAGCTGCTCTTGACGCCGTTGACCAGGCCTTTTCCTGGGTTGAGGAGCTCACTCCTCGAGCCTTGACTCTCCGACATTTTGATCAGCCTGGAGGTTCTCTCCGTGTCTTTCCTCCGGAGGGAGGCGGATCGAGGCGAGGCAGAGCCCTTCGTCTGCTTCACAGGGGTGGAAGACCTCTTCCTGCCCTCCCCCTTGCGAGCAGGAGACGCTGACTTGGGTTTGCTTTTCCTCAGCCCCTTGGTGGTCTTGTGCTCTTTCTTGAGGAGTTTCTCTGTGCTGCTGTGATCATTGAGAAGAGCTTCCGGGTCCACCATGCACACATCGGGGTGGGGAGGGTGGGGAAGAGGATCCTTCACTGGTGCAGGGAGTGGGTCTGGAGCTTTCTGAGATGAACGCGGTGACGGGGAGCGGTGGGATCCATCGGCGCCGGACGCAGCTAATTTGTCCACTGGCAGATGCTCAGTATCCTCGTCAGAGTCCAGATTCCCCTCGGCTGTTATGGAGGGGCACTCCTCGGTCTCTGGAGGGACGTCAGAGTCAGACTGGGAGGGCATGGACTCGCTGGCAGAGGTCGGAGGTGTTTCCTCTCCCGCCAACGTGACAGTCAAACCAGACTGGTGTGGCGCTGCGGCGCCGTCTCCACGGTGATGCCTCTGCTTGTGGGACCTCCTTTTAACGGAATGTTGTTCGTGATCATCCTCGCTCCCCTCCTGGGGGCGGTAACCCTGGTCATCCTGTTCGCCTTCATCGCTGGAGAGAAGATGAGGACTGGGGTTGATGAAGGATGGAGAAAGCTCCCCTTTGTGATGTTTGTATTCACAGGAGGAGTAACCTTGAGCGGAGGAGGACGCTGCACCGGTGTTCAAGTCACACGGCCGATCAGCCTTCACATCTGCAGGTCTGGAGGTTTCTTTGTGATAGCTTTGAGTTGAGGAGAACATGGAGGTGCTGTGGGAGGTGCTCATCCACTCTCTTGCTCCTCCCTCTTTGTCCTCCTCCTCCTCCTCATCATCTCCATAACCTGGAGGGACATCGGGGAAGTCGTCTGGTTTTTGTATGAGCTCCCAGTCAGATATGCTGCTCTTTCTCCTCGATGCTAACTGTTCAGAAGGCATCTCCAGCAGTCTTTCTTCCTTTTCTTTCTCTCCTTCATGCTGACTCGGCTTAAACTTAGCAGGTTCTTCGTCTTCTATGTTGCTTCCGTCTTTTTTCTGTTTGACTTCTGTGTCTGTCAGCATTTCTGTTTTTTCTTGTTTTTCTCCAAAGGCAGTCTCTGGCTTTTTGGCATCATCCTTCATGATGGCTCCACTTTTCCTCTCCTCTTCCACTTGAATGGTTTCCGTTTCAGTCTCCGGTGTTTTGGGCAGGTCTGTTACGGCACATGAGGCTTTGGGAGCTCCACCATCAGTTGGTGGAGCGGCAGAGGCTGTTTGTTGGAGTCTTTCCACCGTCATGTCAGGCTTAGACACAACAGTGGTGGAGGTAATGGTCACTGTCTTTGTTTCTGTGGAGAGCGTGGTACTCTGAGCCGAATATGACTCAGATATTGATAGAAAAGTCTCTTTTTGTTCGGCCACTGGGATTTTTCCACATTCAATGCGGCATGGAAGGGTGCCTTCCTCTGTTTCAAGTGCGTCAGACTCCTTGACATAAGCCCCACTGGCAGAGGGGCCAGCCCTTTCAAGGGGAGACACATCGAAACAAGATTCTGACGTCTTTACTGGCTCTACCTTCTGTTGAGAGGCTGCTGTAGTACAGGTAGTAATGGTAGTACTCAACTGTGTATCAGCTCTTTGCTCTTTGTCCTCAGGCTGCTTGGCAGTGACGGAGGAGTCCAGAGAGGATGGTTTGGACACGTCTGTTGCAGGTTTTGTCATCACCTCCATGTACTCATCTCTCTGAAAACCTCCAAAGCATGAGCTTGAAGATGCTGCCGTCGGCTCCTCTTTGACCAAAGACACATCAGACACTGCTGGAGCTTCAACTCTATCCCCTGAACGTTGGCTCAAGAGAGCTGACGTCGAGGCAGAAGAAGTGTAGCTGTATGATGTGGAGGAGTGTGTTTTTGTGGTATATGTCAAGGAGGTGTAGGTGCAACCTGACACGGTGGTTTCCTCATGTTGGTTTTGAGGAATCCTATCATCCAGGTCTTCTTCTTGGACATCTCTTTGGCCTAAAAATGTATAACCACCTGTCTTTGAGAGATGCGAGGGATCTGAAAGCATTGGGACTTGCTTTGACCCATCTTGGCTTTGAAGACTAGTGAAATGCTCAGAATATGGTGCTGACCTGTTCAGTCCAATACCAGTGTAGAGTGAAGAGGAGGGTTCTGATGAAGGTTTGGACTCTGAGTGATGAGTTGGTGAAGAGCTGCTTGTAAATGTCTTTTGATATGTTTCATGCACAACATTCGTGGACTCTAGTGAAGAGGAAGCTTCATCTTTGTCCGTTTTCTTAGACTCGAATCCTTTAGTTGAAGCAGTTTCTGTCATTGTTGAGGAAAGTTCTTTGTCTTTTTGTTCCTTGTTCACTGCATAACCGCTCTCATCTGCTCTGACTGAGCTCGGCTCAGACGGTGGAAGCGTGCTGACAAATGTGTCCAGACTTTTCGTTGTCTCAGCAAGTGTGTCTTCTTCTTTCTCTGGTTTGTCTCCACCATCCTTCTCGCCACCATCTGCGGCTCGATACCCAGAATCCTCCTGGGGAGCTGTTTTACAGACTGACTCCTGAGAAGGACGGCTTGGTTCAGGGATCTGAGCTGTTTTATTTGAGTCTTCCGTCTCTGTGGACTTTATGCTTTCATCAGAATCCCGCCTGCAGACTTCTTTCTCAAACTGCTCTCTGGCACCCTTTTCCATGTCAACGTCGCTTAACTCTTCCTCCTCGTCTTCATCTTCGTCATCACCAACGTTAAAATCCTCGCCTTCTACCAGCAGCCTTTTATCCATGAAACTCTCTTTGCCCATGAAAAAGCTCATACTTGGATCAGAGCTTCTGGTGTGGCTGTAGTCAGAAGCCAAGACGTTCTCGTCTGTTTCATGTCCCATAAATGCGGCTGCAGACTTGGAGTCTGGTTCTTGTCCAGCCGACTGAGATACTTGTTGTGGTGAAATGTCTTTTTCTGCAGGCGAAGGCCGGCCTGATGCAGGTTCCTCTCCTGGTCTATGATCGGAAGACACTGTTTCCTTAAATGATCCTGAAGGTTTCTCTTTCCCTTTGTCGGTCACGTCTTCCTCTGTGAATTCTGCAGAAACTCCGCTGGAAGCTGAGGCACTGAGATCCGAGTGGCTGAATGAGGGAGGGGGCGTTTCCTGTCTTAATGAGGCGACTGCCGAAGGAACCACTGAACTGACAGTGACTGTCCCACCTGCTCCCTCTGTCAGTTTCTGAGTAGATCCTTCCTCTGCGTCTTCTTTCTCTTTCTCTGACTTTTCTGGTTTATCCTCTTTAGGAGTGAAAGAATACCAGTTGGCAGCTTGGGACATTTTGTTATCTTGGATATGCTTTTGGTCAACACCTGAAGGACTGAGCCGTGCTTCTCTGTCTTCATCTTCAGGAGAGGCACTTGGGCTGTGGTGGCTGCTTCTTTCACTCTCTGTGAGGGAAGTCGGGCTGTAGTCGACTCTACTGAAGGACAAAGGCTCTTCTTTGTACTGATCATCCAGAAGGTAGATGGCTCCTCCAGGTTCTGTTGGGCTTGTTCTTCTATTATCGTCAAAGCACATGTCAGAGGAGCGATCTAAACTTGCAGAGACCTCGCTCTTGTCTCTTGAGTCTAGATCATGATCTTTTACGATGGGCTTTTCATACGGCTCATATTTGGATGGACCAACATCTTGGAGGTTTCCACCAATGGTTTTGCTGTCTGAGCTCATTTTTTCTCCAGTTTCCACTTTGTCTGGGCCCGAGTGAGTCTTGCTATCTTCTGGTTCTTTGTCTAACATAAAATACGAACATTGTTGGGACAGTCCAGGAGAAGCAACTTCCCTTTCTCTCTCCATCTCCTTCTCTGCTTCCTTTCCTGTCTTTTCATCCGGCTTGGCCGCCTCTGAGAATATGCATGATGGTGTGAGCTTCACATCAGGTTGAGTTTCCTCTAAACTAGACTGACTTTCGGTGCTGGAAAGCGTGGAGCTCTTTGGTTGGCTGTCAGTGCTGGATACGGTCGACAGCACAGGTTTTTTCTCTGCTGGTTCTGCAGCTGCAGTTACACAAGGTGTTTCCTCCTCTTTGGATGTCACATCAAAAGACGGTTCCGGCTGAGCTAGTGGTGCAGAGGCTGTTTCTGCTGTCACAGCTTCTTCAGAGGTGTCTTTTCCGTACTCTTTAAGGTCTTCATCCACAGAGGGCTCCTGCATGGTGAGTGTCGGGATGACCACGGTGGGCTGTTGAGGCGGTTCTGTTCGATCGCTCGTTTGTGGCGTCTGGGTGAAAGACAAACCAACAGAAGGAAGGTCAGGCTCTGATTTTTGAGGCTCCACTGTCAGAGGTCTTGAGCCTGCTCCTCCCATGCAAATATGTTCCTCCTCGTCATCGTCTCGATCTTCCTCTGACGACTGAACAGAGAAGGCGGGTTTGGACACTGCCTCTGAAGGAGGCTGCTTAACACTTTTGTCCAGGTCTTTCTCCTGAACCTCCTCTTTCTCCCATTTCTCCTCTTTGGAGAGCTCCACATCAGCAAGCTCAGGCACTTCTTGCTCCACCACGGCATACGTCTTCGTCTGAGTAACACTCTTTAATTCATCTTCTTCTGGTTGCACCTTCTCCTCTCTAATGTCTTCACTTTCATAAGTGTAGTCTTTTTCCTGTTCTTTCTCCATTTTCTGTTCTTTGCTCAGCTCAGCAACATGTGCATCATCTTTTTCTTTCTCCTGACTGCTGACCTTTGACTCTTTTGCCTGCAGTGGAGAGGCTGAGAAGGTTTCTTTGTCTGTCTGAGCTCCAGGAACCTCCTCCTTTGCTGTCTTCTCCTCTGTGACAGCTTTGGGATGAAGGTTTTCCAATTCTTTGTCCGTTTTCTTAGAATCAGGCTCAAAAGAATAATTATCAACGCCTTTCACGTCTTCTGTGGTTTGGCTTGTTGGAGCAGAAATCTCTTTGATCGCATCCTGTTTGATAGATTCAGCGTCAGCGTCAACTACTTTCAATGAAACTTTCATTTCTCCTCTGCACAGGTCACTGTCTTTTATGTCAATGAATTTCTCAGCAAATGTATCCACATCTTCCTTTTCAGCCTCATCCTGATCAGTTTCCTTCTTTTGCTCCAAAATGGATTTTTGACCAACATCTTCGTGCGTTTTAGTCTCTTGTGTTGGTTTCTCATCAGTGTAACACGTTTCTGTCCTTTTGTCATCTTCCGGGGTTTTAATAGAGGCATCTTTTACACGTAGCTTTTCAGGAACATCCATTTTTGTATCAACTTTTTTTGCTTTTATTTCTTCCTCAGATTCTGTGATTATCGTCTCTTTTGGTTCGTCCTCTGGGAGTTTTTCCTCTGAGGTGCCAGCCTTCTCCTCCTCCTCCTTCGCTGTGGACTCAGCTTTCTGGTCTTTAGAGAGTTTGATGTCGGATATAATTTGGGCTGTGGGGTCTTTACTTTCCTCTAGTTGCTTTGCAGAAAAGATTTGATCCTGAATTTGTGCTTTTTCTTCTGTTTCAGGTTTGACACTGAGCTCTTCCTCCTTTGTTTCTCCCTTTGTTAAATGCTCTTTGTGTTTTTCCTCCTGTGTGGTGGGAGCAGCAACAGACACAGCATCCCTCAAGACTGTCTCATCTTTGGATTCTTCAACAACAGGAGTTTCCTCAATGGTTACATCATCTTTCACCATTTCTGGAGCTGGCGAACAGATGTTTTTGGTGGACTCTTGCTCTTTTTCACTTGTTGGTTTGTCAGTGTGAGGAGCTTCTTCTGCTTTTGCTCTGGTTGATGTGTCAGAGAGGCCGATCTCTCCATGTGTCATTACAGGCTCATCCCTCTGGGGAAGTTGAACTGCACTGCCAGCATCTTTACTGTCTTCATGCTCTGCAGGACTCTCCTCCTGACTAAGCAGGTGATCTTTTTCCTCTGAAGAAGAAGAAGGTTTAATAGCTATTGGGATATCTTTGTCCAAGCCCTCCTTCTTATCCTCCTCCGTGGTTTTTAAAGAGAATGACACATCCTTGCTGGTTGTGTTGTCATCCTGCTTGCCAGGTTTGATCTCCACGTCATCTTTTTCTTCAGTCTTGGCTGCAGAAGTCTCATCTTTACTAATTGTCACATCTTCTACCTCAGTGAGGCTTATAGTTGATTTAACATCTTCTCTTCCTTTTATCTCCTTTTCATCTTTCATTGTTGTTGAGGATTCATCCATCTTACTAATAATTTCTTCTTCTTTGCTCAGCTTGGTGACGCTAACGTCTCCCGTCTCTGCCTCTTGTTTCTTCAACTCTTCTGTGAAGGTTTTGGTGACTGTCTCCATTTTTTCCATCTCTTTTTTCTCTTCCTCTTGTTTGATTTCAGATTTTTTCTTCTCATCGTAGTTGTACTCAGGAACGGATGTGTCTACTTTAGTATCTTTCTCCATCTCTACTTTGATAGGTTCAGTATCTAAAGGTTGGGCCTCCTCTATTTGTGTCTTAGCAGAGCAAACATCCAACGTTTCTATCTTTGCTGACTCTTTCTTCTCCTCATCTTTGAAAATTGTCCCATCATGCACCTCCTTCTTGGCCTGTGTCTCCTGCTGATCCTCACCAGTTCTGAGGTCGGATTGATCTCCTACTGTTACTTCCTTGCTTTTCTCCTCATCTCTGACCTGTTTCACCTCCGGTGTAACGGTTTCCATCTTTGCTTGCTCGCTGCTTTTGACCAAAAGATCTTTTTCTTCATCTTTAATTGCACCCTCAGTGACAGCAGCATCTTTTTTAATTTCTTCCCTGATGAGTTTAATATCAGGAGTTTCATCCTTTCCTGTTTCTTTCTCTTCTTTTCCATCAATGAAGGATTTGGAGGCAGAGACGTCAGTGTGGATGACAGATTGCAGCTTCTGTTCATCCTCCAGTTTGACATTGAGGGTGTCATCTTTGTCTTGTTCCATATGGCTCATTTTAACGGCAGATTGATTGTCATCGTCATGTTTTTTGTCGTCATCTTCATCATCACCAAAAGAGTGACGTTTCCACTCTGGACTTATTCCCGGTGCGGCTCCAGGAGGTTCGCTTTCTCTGCTCTTAAAGTCATCACAGGTTGAGAGGATGGACTCCTTCCCAACTTTTGGTGCAAGAGCAGTTACTGCCTCTTTTTCTTCATCTTTTGGCGCAGACACAGTGTCTGACTCTTTTATGACTGAAACATCTTTCTTGTTAGTTTGATCGGATTTCTCCTCAGATCTCACAATTTCAGTTTCACCTCCTTTCTGACTCCTGTCGGCTTCTTTTCCCTCCTCATCTTTGCTTTTATCTCCATCAGGAATCTTCTCCTGCTGATGGAGCTCTAAATCAGGGAAGGTCTTCGTCTTGTCGTCCACCGGAGACTGTCGGAGGGGAGAGTGAGCGGCACTCGAGGGCCCGGACTGCGCTGGAGAAGCCAGTTTGACGGTGACGTCATCCGGACTGAAACAGCGCTCCTCACTCTCTGAAGTCACTGAGTCCGATCCATACGGTCTGGTAGGCACGACGGAGGAAATGTCTTTAGGAGCCACGGCATCGATATTTTCCTCTTCCACTGGTAGATGCACGGGTGTGAGGTCATGGTGGGTCTTCCCAGGAGATGCTGAACCCGAGAGCTTGTCTTCTTCTGCCTCTTTGCCTTTTGGAGTTTGAAATGAAGCATAACCCTCCTGGAGTTTTTCCAGTGAAATATCAACATTTGGGGTTTGGTCTTCCTCGTCCTCCTCCTCTTCTTCCTCCTCCTCCTCTTCAGTGGCATGAGGAGCTTCAGCTGCTGCCCTTCCTGCTGCAACAGGAAGCTGTAATTCGTCAGCTGGAGGCTTGGACTGTTGATCGTCCTCCAAAGAAGGTGGAGACAGAGTTTCTGCAGAGCGCGGCTGCTCTTTGCTTCCAGCAGCTTTGGGTGTAGTTGACAGAGGAGACGGAGTTTTGGTCAGCTCCTCGGCAGCAGGAGCTGCAGTGGACGCCACAGAGTGATCCTCTGCGATTGAAGTAGGAAGGGAGGACATTTTGTCGTACTCTGTGATGGACGTTGCAGAAGACACATGTTCTTCTTCGGCCAGGGGAGCCGTGATGATGTTGGTGAAAAGAGACACTTGCTCCTGCACACCGGGAATAAAACCTTTCTCGGTCAGGGCGGCAGCCTGCATTTCCCTCATGCCATGAATGTTTACGAAAGAGCCGGTCTGGTCTGGAACAGAGATGTCGTAGGCACCGACGTCGTACTGAAGATGAGGAATTCTGTCCTCCGCTTCCTCGTGGATCTCCTCATCCGAGATGGTCTGCTCAGTCTCAGAGTAGCCTGGAATGGTCTCGTCTTGGATGTAGGAGACGGCCTCAGCTGTGGCAGCTCCTGGAACAGCTGGAGGGATGGAAGCTGTGGCTCCTTCCACATGTGACAGGTAGCCCTCTTCATCCTCCTCTTCCTCTTTAGCTGCAGTCAAACTATCCAGAGTTTTGCTTTCTGCTGCATGTTCAGGCTTCTCTTTAATTTCTTCATCTGCTATCACATCTAAGTCTTCCACTTCCTCCAGTTCTGCTTTTTCAATAGCCTCCTCCTCCTCCTCTTCCTCCTCCTCATCCTTGGTTGGAGACATTTTAAGCTGTTCTGTCACATACTTGGCAGACAAATTTTCTGATTTCTCCATTTCTTCGATCTCATGCTTTCTATCCAGAGCATCATCTTTTACATCCTTCCCCTTAGAGTCATCCTCCTCTTCTCCAATCCCCATGTCTTCCTCTTCCTCTTCCTCCTCTTCTTGTACTTTCTCTTCTGCTGCTGGAAGCTCTTCTTCTACTTCCTCCTCATCTTGACTTTCTGCTCCCTCATCCTCAGCCTCTTCCATTTCCTTCTCGTGGCATGACTCTTTCTCTTTCTCTTTGGAGTCCTGTTTGGTTTCGGGAGTCTCTTTCTCAGGAGACTTTACTCCTCGTGGAGTCTCTGAAGCTGTTTCCTGAGCTTCCTTCTTCTCTTGGATGGGACTCTCAGCTGTTGTTTTTTGGGAATCTTCTTCTATTTCCTTTTCAGCTTGAAGTTTTTCCTTTTCCAGTTCCTCAAACTCCTTGGTGAGGTCTTCGGGTGTGGAGAGAGCAGACGTGCCCTCAGCAGCTTTGTTCTCAGTGGACTCTGGCTGCACCACGGCGAGTTTCTCTCCTTCTTTTGGCTCAGCCTTTGATGCTTTGCCTTTTGTGGTTTTGGATTTACTTGAAGCCTTAGCTTTATGTAAGGTTTTTCTGACCTCTGGTGTCAGTGGTTTCAGGTCAGGCTTTGTGATCTTTCTCAGCTCAGGTTTGGATGTGTCCTTCTTTTTGTCCTCTTTGGATTTGGCATCTTTCTTCTCATCTTTTTTGGCAGAGTCGTCTTTCTTTATCTTTTTGATCTCCTTCTTTTCCTTGTCCTTTTTCTCTTCCATTTTTGTCGACCTCTCCTTGGAATGCTTCTTCAGGGACTTTTCCTTCAGCAGCTTCTTCTTTTCTGGAGTTTCGGTTTTAGATTTGATAGTCTTGGGCTTTTTCTCTTCCTTCTTCTCCAGGATGTGTTCAATCACAGAGTCGCTCTTTGCCTCTGTGGCAGCTGACACATTGTCCTGCAAGTCACTTTCCTTCTTTGCAGCCTTTGCTGTGGTCTTTGGAGAGGACTTGAGGCTCTCTTTGCTGTCAGTTCTTTGTTTTAACTTAGTTTGTTTAATGACAGGCAGGGGAGCTCCAGAGGAAATTTCTTTTTGGGTGGCTACGGGATAACGCAGGAAGTCAAGGTGCTTTAACTTCTCTAGACCCTCCAGTATCTTGTTTTGTGGTGCATTCCCAGGGAACAACACTCTGACGATCTTTTCTGTGGGGCTGGCAGGGAGCCACACCACCAGGGCTGTAATTGATGTTAGGTAGGGCACAGAGATTTCTCCTTCCTTCCCGTTTGGCAGCACAATGCCAGTCTTGGCCTTGCTGTTTCCAGCCCACTTTTGCATTAAAAACTGCATCTCCTTGCTATCCTTCACGGGGTTGAGAACGTACATGTCTAATCTTCCCACGCCCATCTTGTGGAAAAGCGTGATGGGCTCAATGGTGTTGCTGACGACTCTGAACAAAGGCTCCGGCTTGACTCCAAGTTTGCTAAGGTACTGCAGTGTAAGCGAGGCCTCCTCGATGCTGCGTTTGACTTTCAGGTTTGATTCAGGCATGCGGAGCTTCTCTGGAACATTAAAGAAGACGACACCGAGCTCGGGGGAGATGAGGTTCTTCATCCAGTCACTGTAGTTCATGGAGCCCTGTGAGCGCTCCTCGTCCTGCTCCGCTATCTTCCTCTGAAGAAGCCCGTTAATGCCAGGAAGATTGTCAGCACCGATGTGTGTGAGCAGAATGGAGTCGATGCGGTCCAAGTGACGGACCAGTTTCCAGAAGCAGGATTTCCGTTCGGAACCGCCGTCCACTAAGATGTTGAAGCCGTTCACTGCGAAGAGAGCGGAGTCTCCCCGTCCGCCGGGAAAGATGTAGCAGCATGGTTTTGACAGCTTCAGGAAGCCGCCGGAGGTGGGGGGCTCCAGGAGGTCGAAAGGAGACGGGACGTCGACGGTTTCAGAGACATACTCTGTGAACTCTGTGACTCCGTCCATCTTGGGGAGACCAGGTTCTGGATTTAGTTTGTAGTCCACGAGGTCCCGCAGAGGCTGCAGCTGTCCCAGGGAGCTCCAGCCCACCTCCCCGCGGCAGGACACAGTAAGTGTTGCCTGCTGCTTGGGGGCTGCTGTCCCCAGTAATTCAGTAACCTACAAAAGACATCCAAACATGTCTGAGTAAAGCAAAAAGTCAAAGAGGATCAGACAATGTTTGAATATGTGAATGGGAGATCCCAGCCAGCAAGGCCAAGCGGGTCATATGGTTTAAAGGCGGGCAGAAAATGTGGGTCCCGAATGGGTTTGTCTGCAGTTTCCATGGTGGCCCCACCAGTGTTTCCCCACATTGGCTTAAGTGGACACTCAGCGGGTTAGCTCGCAGTATATCCAGCCGGCTGGTGGACAATGGAGCATGCTAGGTCACTATTGCGGAGTTTGCTAGCTCTTTACAGCGGGCTTGATAGCTTATTGCACCAGAGCTTGTTAGCTCGATACAGTGGAGCATGCTTGCTTGCTACAGAGGAGCTTGCTAGCTCAATACAGAGGAGCTCTCTACAGCAGAGCTTGATAAGCTCGCTTTAGAGGCACTCGCTAGCACGCTACAGTGGAACTAACTAGAGTTTTACAGTGGAGCTTGCTAGAATGCTACAGTGGAGCTAACTAGAATGCTTCAGCGGAGCTCGCTAGAATGCTATCCTGGAGCTCACTTGCATGCTTCAGCGGAGCTCGCTAGAATGCTACAGTGGAGGACATTAGCTCACTACAGCGGAGCTTGCTAGCTCAATGCAACAGAGCTTATTAGCTTAATACAGCGGAGCTTGCTAGCTCACTATAGCGGAGCTCATTAGCTCACAGTGGAGCATGCTAGCTTGCAACAGAGGACCTTGCTAGCATGATACAGTAGAGCTCACTAGCTCGATATAGCAGAGCTCAATAAGCTTGCTGTAGAGGAGCTCGCTAGCATGCTACAGAGGATCTTGCTAGCTCAATATATTAGAGCTTAATAGCATGCTAAAGCGGAACTCGCTAGAATGCAACAGTGGAGCTACTAGAATGTTTTACTGGAGTTCTCTAGCATGCTTCAGCGGAGCTTGTTTGTACGCTATGCTGTCCACTGGGCATCTGGCTTGCGTAGTAACCTCTTAAATCCCTCTTAACCCTTGTGCTCTCTTTTTAAATGTTAACATGCACTAGGGTTAAGTCAATGTGGCAAACGCAGGAGGGGCCACCACAGAAACTGTGGTCAAATCCAATAGGGGCCACATTTTCCGCCCACCTCTAAGCCATATGAGCCCACTTGTCCTTCCTGGCTGAGATTTTTTATTTCTTGCATTTCCAGTTCTAGCCTCACACTACAGATAACTGATGAAGGATCTCCTGCACGTCACTTACCCCAGGATCAGTGAAGACTCGGGAAAAGGTCTGGTAGGTGAAGACCCCAGTTTGCAGGAGAAGGCCGCCGTGATCTGAGCTCTGGCCACTCAAGACCAGAAGCTTGTGTCCAGCAGAGTCTGTGAGCAGAGTCTGGATCTGGGACAGACACAGCGAAGAGATATAAGATAAACTACAGACAGAAGTGAGAAAAAAGGAGATTCAAGCAGTAAGGCAAAATAAAAAAAAAACATCCTCCATGAATTCCTGGAGGGTAATAAATTAAAGTTAATAAACAAAATCTAAAAAAAAAAAATGATTTAGTGTTTAACAACAAGCCCAACCCACATCAGTGATGCAGATTTCAGAACTTATTAAGCATACCTCTGATATGACAGAGTCTTCTGAGGGGTTGACCAGCACTACAGTCTCTAGGACATCACTTCTGTGGTGGAGCGTCCGTTGTCCTGGAGCAAAAGAAAACACTGTATGACTATCATTGGTCCAAAAAGGTCTAAATCAGGCTTTTTTTTTTTTAAGTTAAACGGAGGCCCAAATACTTTCTCCAAACACTGAACCATCATAAACTCAAAAAAACTGCAGAAAAGGAGTCACAAGATGTACATTTTAAAAAATCTAGAGTTTATTACAACTGAAAGCCAACCTTAGACGAATAGTTTTTCCATCACATAATTTCCACAATGTTATTCTTATCTGTTATTGGGATCTCTGTTTGAGCACAGATCAAAAGTTTCCATCACTGGGAGTTTCTACAATTTAATTTTTTTTATTTTGAGTGTCAGCACATGATCATTAAAATGAACTCAGAGTAAATGATCCCACACATCAAACACGGAGTTCTTAAGCAATGATGAGACGTCATTTTACAAAGCTTTATTTAACCAGACAGAAAGAGGAAAGAAAGAGATTTTTTGTTTTGTTTTGGCAACAAATGGCTTCTGTTATGAAAATGGGAAGAATAAAACTTTAGAGCACATATGTCAAAGTCAAGGCCCGGGGGCCGGATCTGGCCCTCCGGGTAATTCTATACGGCCCTCCAGATCTTTTTATTTTATTGTTATTAATGACTCGATGTTATCTTTCACTTATTTCTAACTTGTATAATTTGACAAAATATATTTTTATACAGAGTAAAATACTGAAAGTTATTTAAGGTTTAAGTTGATTTATTCTGGAATAATATTCCTTATTATTCATAATTATGTTAAAAAGTTACAGTTTTAAAGTTTGAAAACTTTGTTTTAGAGTTTTTTAGAGCCTTGATTAGGTTTGACACCCCTTCTTTAAAGCATCAAAGAAACTACTTATGCAAAGGAAAAAAAACCCGTCAGATTACAAAATGTTAATCTGTGTGATAAAAACTGAGACTGTATTTGAATCTAAGGACTCAGATAAGTTGATCACAAATAGGTAAAGTCAACTTGGTGGCCCAGTGGTAGAGTGTCTGCCCTTGGACTGGACAACACGTCCTCACTCCCAAGTCGTCACATATTGACGTTTTAAGGACCCCTCCGCGACACTTTTGGACGTTTTGGGTGTCCCCAACTTGTCGTTTTTTGACCTGCTGGCTGTTCCAATTAAATCACAGGGCCCTAACCTCCGGGCTCCCAACAGAAACCAGTCCACGGAGCGCACCGGTACCCAAATCTGGTACCGGTATCCTAACCCGGCACAGGACATGGTACCAGATGCAGTATCGGGTGCGAACAGGACGTGGTACCGTAGGGGTCTGCAGCCTTCAACACTTAGAGGCATTTGGGTCGATATCTCACTGACAACATCCCAACAGTCTTAATCACATTTCAGGAAAATATGACATCAATTTGTTTTTTATATTAATATTACTATTATAACTATAAACAAAGTTTTTTTTGGCAACTAGAATTAAGATTTCTGTTTTCTCTTTTAAACGTAGTAGTTTATAATCTTTGTCAGAGGTTTCACATGACTTCCATTTAAAATAAAAAACATCTTGTGTCACATAGGATCATCTGAATGCAGCAAATCAATAGATTTTCAATTTTCAGACAAAAAATTGAAAATCAGTTAGGCTCCGGCGACCCCAAAAGGGACAAAGCGGACAAGAAGATGAAATTGCAAATCTAATAACTAGAGCTGTCAGGTGATTAAAATTTTTAATCGCGATTAATTGCATTGTCCAAAGTTAACTCGTGATTAATCGCACATTAATATGTGGCCTTTTTTTTTAAGGAAAAAAAATGTGTGGTTCGTGGAATTTAGCAGTTCTACATTAATTATGAAAACAAGAATGACAAAATTAATAGTTTTCATCAGAAATACTTTATTTTGTAACATTGTATTGAGATAAACTTTCTTAACAATAAAAGGCTGTAACATAAAATGCCTAACAAAAGCCCAAGTGCAAGTGAAGGGCATTTTAAATTCAAAACTTCAATCAACGTTCAGTAAAATAAATTAAAAAAACATCAAAAATAAATTTTCCATGACACTTTCATGTTCATTTTTTGTCAGGACCAAATATTTTCCTCCTCTGAACTGCAGTAATAAATGAAATAGAGATTTATCATTTCCAATGAACTTTTGTTTTTAAAAACCTTAAAGACTGAGAAAAGCGGGATACACTGTGGATAGTTTGACAGTCTGTTACTGCCGCCGCGTTCTCTGGCTGCAGCTCGATGCAGCGACGTGTCCAGCGGAGCTCACGCCATGAATATGCCGGCAGACAGACTGCTATGCTGGGGTTGGATCACGCTTAAACCTCCAGAACTTTGGGATATTTTGCATATTTTCGCGCGGCGAAAGAGGGACGGGCCACACACTCAAAGCTGAGATTTATCTTTTCATCTACAAATAACTGCTGTTGTTTAAACTACATTTAAAACGTCCCCCGGTGCGCTTGCTGTACGGAACGTCGGGGGTCCGCAGCTCTTGGGACCCGGCGCCGGACGCGAGCCGGTACCACCAGACGTGGTACTGGACGCGAACCGGAGCCGGGTTAGAGTGCAGGAGCTCTCCAGGTCCTAGCGCCGGCCGGTTCTAGCTAGCAGCTCGGTGGTTGGAGACCCGCCCGTGATCTAGTGAGAGCAGCCGGAGGGCGGGACGCCCGCGCGCGGTGTAGAAAGGCACGTATGAGAAAATCTGCGATTAATGCGTCAAAAAAATTCTCGGCGTCATGCACATGTCAGATTAACTGGTTTTTAATGCGCTAAATCTGACAGCCCTACTAATAACTAAAGCTAATTCAGTTACATTTTTTTTTCACAAACAATTAAAATCCTGGAATTTGTTTAAAAATAAAAAATCTGCCACTCAAAAATCTGTCAAAAGCTTCTGATATGTAATGTCCTTCAGCTGTTTGTAAATGAGTTGAATCAAGTTTTACTCTTTTTTATACTTTACTTGTTACTTTTTACAGTTTTACTTTTTAAACATGTTTTATTTTCCATAAACCAGAGAGCCACAATGCAGGGATCAAAGAGCCTCATGTGGCTCCGGAGGTGCAGGTTTCAGACCCCAGTGGTACCGGGTTTGGGTACTGTAACTGTACCTGTGCCGAGGACCAGTCCACGTCCAATACCACATCTGGTACCGTGTCCTGAGGGGTTGCGGAAGCTTGATTTTACAGCCACCACGTAAAAAAACGATGAGTTGTGGACACCTACAACATCAAAAAGTAACGTGGAGGGGTTCTTAACCAAACCTCAATATGTGGGGAGTTGGGGAATAATGGAACCCAACGCTGACACTCAGTGTTGGGGGGGGTTAAACCACTAAATGGTGTCCAGGTGTGGCTATGTTACCTGCTCATCCCTCCCCCAGGTTATGGGTCAATGTGAAAAACAAATGTGACACATGTAGGTGTGTGACAAGTGATCAGACTTTAAACACAAGTTAGATTATCCTCTTCATGTAGTTATCCTTATATATGGTATGACCAAAGTTAAACGAGTTCATTATAACCTCACATTCTTCTTGTCTAACAACAATAAAGGAGCTAAAGGACGAGCAAAAGGTCATCCATGAGTGTTAGCACAGCATATCTACATTAAATCCCTCTGTGTGAAGCCGGCCTTTTAAGCTGCATTCATTCCAGTTGAATGCTGACACTGTCAATGCTCTACATGCAACTTAAGAAGGAGTACAGCCTGTTTCCACAGCAGTCAGCAGAAAGCCTCATTACCATGGAGCACCAGGATGAAATATGCAGCAAATGTCACCCAGAGGTTGTGTTCAACCCAGTTAGACATCATTCACAAGTCATTTTAGTAAATTATATTTAACACTTGGAGTGAAGAACACACGTCTGAAATTCTCATCCCTTTAAAAACATTTTGTGCATGAAATTATTCAAAGTGCCTTCACTCAGAATTATTGCATTTGTTGACAAACCTGGAATTAAAATATCATTTGAGAAGACTGTTCAGTAACAAAGCACTTTTTTAACCCTTGTGCTCTCTTATGGGTCTAGAAGACCCGACCCTTATATTTATATATGATCCCTCCCATGACAAACCGTAACACAAAGATACTAAACCTCTGAGCAACCAATACATATTGAAGCAAACTAAAGATGTGGCTCCCTCTGTTGATGTTACCATGGAAACACACCGACAGGCATGATAAACCACCTTAAGACAAACAAACTATGACTCATCTGAATTGATTTTAAAAGGCGGGGAGCGCTGACATTCCAGGTCTTCCGAATCACAACATCCCTGAAGAGCACTGAGGAAATGTCACGGTGAAGGACGGTGGAAACGCTCGCTCATCCGCCCACGCCGGCCGCGTTTGCTAATCTGCTGTTAGCAGAGCCCAGCCCAGAGACGCAGAGCGCCCCGCTGACCTCCAGATGTGCTTTTCTCAGGTGAAGCAGAGGGGAATGCTTCAGCTTCTGTCACAGGCCGCCTGCCTGACTGCAGGGCGACGGCTCCATGACACTGCAGACTGGTACAGAGAGACACCACAGCGACAAAGCCCGTCTGTCTGACAACATCCGCCGTGTGAGACGACTCATGTCACTGATGGTCACTGATCAGAACCGCTCCTCGTCCTGATCTCAATGGATGAACAAAAACACCAACAGGCTGTGTTTTTGTTTTATTTTATGGGGTTTGAAATATGACTTGAGAACTCTGAACTGTTTCTCATTCAAATAGTTTATTTATTTTGCTCAAACATAATCGTCTTTGTCCTTTCATCACTACCAATCAATTCAAAAATTAAGACAGTCTAGTAAGTAAATCAATATTTATGAAGGAGTTAACTATGGCAAACATCTAACCTCACAAGGCAGAAGTTCAGCCCAACATCAACACGATCAAGACCAGATGGGGAAGATGGAGAAGAAAGCTAATTTCAAAACATTTCATTAGTGTTGATGCCAGTCATCTGCTGGGATTTCCACCACCAACCTTTAAGGCTTAAAGAGAAAAAACTCCCAAAAAGAGGAAATATCTGAAGGACTTGGGAAAGCTGATGCATCAAGATGATGAATGTGGTTGTCTCACATGCTGGAGGTTTTCTCTCTGACCTGAATTAAGGTGGAAACTGACTTATCTCTGCAGCCTGTCGGGTTGCTCCTGTAACACAAACCTCCACACAGCGGCAGATCTGCCTGTTTGTGAGTCTGTCTTCCAGGCTGGAATCCGTGTGACGAAACGTCAGAATAAAGCAGAACTGAAACTGGGAACAGCATCAGTTTGACCTACTTTAAATCCTTTAAATGAGCCACATTAAAAACTCAAACACTTAGAGAAAAACAAGAGTAAAAACATCTTTATCATACCAATCTAGTGAACTGTTTTAAAGAGAAGTTTCTGAAGAACCCAGTGAGTGAGCCGGTCTTTAGATCTCATTCCACTCTTCATCCTAAATGTGTTTGCTTTAAGAATCCTTTTACAGGCATCCGTGTTCGGCCTCATCCGTTATTCCCCATCCCTGTGGAGGACAGGCATCCCACTCAGAGAGGTCACATCATCTCATTGGCTGGTGGACAAATGGGGACATTTATAGAAACTTTAAAATCCCCCTAAGACATTTTTTTTATTTAAGCCCTCGTGCTCTCTTATGGGGTCCAGATGACCCGACCCTTACATTGATGTGTGACCCCTCCCATGACAAAGGTGGACAGGATTTCATGTCTGCCACAGACACCAGTGAAGATAAAAAAAACCTTTGAAACAAAAAAAACTCAGCGCTCTGTTTGTGGGGTCCAGATGACCCCACTTTTAATGTGAACATGCCTATAATAGCACAAAGGTTACAAAAATGTCCCCGGTAGTTTTTTAATTATGATTATGAAGATTTAAACCAAAATCCTACAACCTAAATGTCTTAAAAATACATTTTTCATGTTGATCTGAAGCTTCTGTTTCCAAAACCTCCTCTGAGGGGGCGTGGCTAAACCCGCCATCTAGCCAGAACAGATGAGGGTTTAGTGCATGTGCAGCAGAGCTGTTGATGGAAAGAAGATCATTCATTCAAACAGAGTCTGTCCAAGACACTTTGATTGATTTAAAAGGAGAAATACTCGGAAATGAAAAAACTAAATGATTTCTTATTACATTTGTTCTCTTTCAGAAGAGAAATGACACACAGACATGTTAAAAACTAAGAAACAGGATTTTCATTGGAGGGGACTTTAAAAGACGAATTGTAAGAGTGGATGATAAGATGTACTTTTACTTTAAAGAGCTAACAGTACAATCTGTGAAGCTTTGATGGAACGGCAGCTTTCTTTGTGAGCTGACTGAATCTCCATCTTTCTTTTATAGGAGTAATATGTATGAGATTTTGAAGAGGTGGATACTGTCTGCATGCCGCCTCTCATTCTTTTTTTTTCTTTTTACCTCTAATTCACTACAAAAGACTCTTAAACTGAATTCAGGGTTTAAAACCATTTCCGTCTGTGGTTAAACCCTTTATTGTGGCGTTCAGGGATCTGCCAACATGAGGAACACTAGAACTGGAGAAACTCTTCATCCAGAGAAAAGGTTTTAGCAACAAGAAAAAGTCAAAGCACTTCTGCCCCAAAACTTACCAAAATCTCACGACTACCTGAAAACAAAAAATAAATGAGTATTTTTCATAGCTGGAAATACATTGAGATGTCAAGGGGTCAAAAGTATCAAAAGGGAAATAAAAAGGGTGTATGATTGATTTAAAATAATCATAAATAAAACTGACATTTGTTGACTTTAACCTTTTACATTTTTGAGATATATAGAAGTAGGCATCTTCTCTTCTCAGAAATGTCCTTCTTTTTTAACCCTAAAACACTTTCTGTATAAAAAGTTACACCATCACTGTTGCTGGGTAGTTATTACCAGATATAATGCATCCAATAAAAAGTATTTGTTATAAAAAAAATAGATAAAAATATAAGTTTTGTTTTGTTTTTTTTGTGTGGTTTATGTGACAAAATGGAAAATAGAAACATAGGAAGATCCTAAAAACATGCCAGAAAATTGCAGAAAAATTCAGAATTTGAGAAGAAAAAAACTTCATTAAAATAATTATTAATAAAAAACATAATGGAGACATTCCCGGGACCTGTGAGACTTTACCCAGGGACCCATGACCCTCGGAAAAATAAAAAACGTTGATAATCGTGTAAATATTTTTGCATAGGTGAAAGTCACTTGGTGATCGAGCTCTAGGGTACACGTGTCAAAGTCGAGGCCCGGGGGCCGAATCCGGCCCTCCGGGTAATTCTATTTTATTGTTATTGATGGGCTGATGTTTTCTTGCACTTATTTCTAACTTGTATAATTTTGACAAAATATATTTTTATGGAGAGTAAAATATTGAAAGTTATTTAAGGTTTAAGTTGATTTATTCTGGAATAATATTCCTGTCTTTGTATTATTCATAGTAATGTTAAAAAGTTACAGTTTCAAAGTTTTAAAAATTGGCATTTTGCTAGCTTTTTGGATTATTTAAGCATTTACTAAGATTTTTTATGCTAGTTTGGGGTTTAGATAATATTTCAGCTACATGCTAGCTGTTTTGGCTAGTTTAATTTTTTTATATTTTTTTAGGCTAATTTGGCATTTAGCTAATATTTTCGCTGGCTATTTGCTTCAGTGTTTTCAGCATCTTCTGCAAATTCAGCTCACAGCATTCACACTAGCATTATCACAGGTAAAGTTTTAAAAATGTATTTTTAGAGTGTTCCATAAATGTTTATCCTGTTCGACCTCAGGTGTGTTTTGGATTTTGGCCCCTTGTGTGATTGAGTTTGACATCCTGGTCTAGGTTTAAGCAGAAGACAAAACTTAAAATTGATAACAGTGGTAATTAGAATCAGATGTGTTGAAAAATAAAAATTCAATGTAAAGATATTTATTGGTAAATAAGTCTCTTTTTTCATTTTGCTGAATAAACAACAACCTGCACCTTTGAAAGCACTGAAGTTTCTGTTTTATAAAGATTTCAGATGTAGAAATCCAGTGTTATCCACATGCATTTAGACATCATTCAGTTTATTTTTCTTGTTTTTTCTCATTAGTTGAGCTTGCATGAAGATCCAAGTCCTTCACAATGAGGATTGATAGAAAAGCTGAATGTCTTCTTGAGTTGATGAACTTCAGGATTTTGGGAGGTGAACTCTTCACTTTTCTTCTCTCTTCAGCTCAAATCTGTTTATAAAAGCTGGACCCAAAGGAAAGAAGGTCATTTGTCAGACTCTGTGTTTCTGCTCGTTTTGGCTCTTCCTCAGCTGACCCGTTTGATATAAATATCCATGTCTGAACTCCCAAAATGAGAGCGCTCTGTTTAAAGGCAGCTAAAGCGGAGCAGCAATCGACCGAAGGGCCACTACTGCGTTGCTCCAGTTAGCCTGTTCCACATATAGAAGTGTGGGGAGGATGAGGAGAGGAAGGTTCAAGGAAAACCGAAGGTACAGGTTCAAACATGAAACCAACACTATAGCATTTCAGCACAGAACTCAGTTCTGTTCAGATTCAGTCCAAATAGAACTTTCTGACCACAACACAAATCCAGTTTTCTCTTCAGAAAAAATGCTTTGAATCTACAGTTGAGGCTTGATGGCACTCAAAAAATGAAACAAGACAAAAGTGCTTCTGTTTTGAATTCCAAAATATAAAACTAATTTCTGAATCAATGAAGCAGAAATGAAGGACAACCTGAATGTGACGGTGTCTAAATTTGAAATAACTGAGCTTGATGGAGGATCGTATTTTGTGTCAGCGGAGAAGAACAAGGTCAGGCTCTTTTGTTTCATTTCTGCTAAAGTTGTGTGTAACAGCAAAAAATGATTGAAACTTTAACAGAAAAAACTCTGTTACTTTAAATAAAGTGCATTTCTGGTCATGATAATAAACATAAAGTTCACATAAAAATCAACACTTTGTTCTTTTTATTTAATGAAATATAAGAGAGGAATGTGTCAGAACAAGAAACCCCACAAGTAGATGTCTTAATGACCCACCCCGATCATCTAATGATCTACTTTTAAAGCGTTTCCAGTGTTTTTTACGTTATGATGATGACGATTTTAGCAAAAATTCCCCAAAAAAACCTAACAACAAAGAAATGGCAGCATTTTGTGCTATCACGCTGTACAGTTCAGATCCAGATTCCAGCTGAGACGAGGAAAGCTAAGACATTCATGGATCTATTTGTCTGACAGTGGATGCATCAGAAGTGGAGCAGGGATCTGGTGACTTGCTGATTGTTGTTTTTACATCCCACTTACAAGCTTTTTCAAGCCACCTTTTGTGTCCTAAATCACAATGATTAAAATAAAGAAATAATTAGAAATGCAATTTATACCTAATATTCTTAATATACAGAAAAACGCAACAAGGACATGTTAAAACACTAAGACAGTTTTCATGGAAGTGGATCTTTAAATTAAACAAAGAAATTTAACAGAAAATACAAACATTCTGAATAAATACAGCTTGCTTGGGATAGATTGAACAAAAAGCTTCATCTCTCTACAAAAACAGAAATACTGGTTTGTTTTGTGTCTGTAACGCACAGCATTGAATCAAAATTATTTTTTTTAAGACAATTATATAACTTCCCATGTCTCAAGTGCTGATACCTCAAAATGACTCAGTGTAAAATCAGGATGCAAAGCAAACAGCAAAAGACCTTCAGCAGGGAGACTAAGGTAAGAAGAACCCGAATGTTTCATAAAATTCTGGTTCCTGTTTGGTGGGTTACATCTACACTCAAAAGTTCAGGAAATGGACACAAATGATTTTATGACTAATTTAGCAACAAAATTAACCCAAACATTCATGTTCTCAGACTGAGATAAATGCAGAGAAAAACTAGAAAAGTTGCATTACCTGTGATAATTAGTGTGAATGCTTTTGCTGAATGTAGTCACTGAAGATGCTGAAGCTTTTTGCTGAAAATTGTGACACAATTTACTTTAATTGCTGAAGGGATTTGCTAAAAATGCAAAAGCTATGTGCAAAATGTCATATTTGCAATAAGACTGGAAATTTCATTAAAGAATTATGAAAAAGTGCTGAAATTGACCTAAATTTCTGAAAATGTATAGTAAAATTGCTTAAAAATCCCTAATACAGGCCAATTTTGCAAATTTACTTAGTGTGTTGCCTAAATATGAGCTAAACTCAAAATTAGCATAAAAAACATCAGTAGATTCCAAATTATCCAAAAAAGCTAGCAAGTTGCTAAAATACTAGCTAAACTTTAAAATAGACTAAAATTCCATAGTAAACTGAATTAGTCAAAAACATTAGCCTATTACTAAAATATTAGCTAAACTCATTTTTATTTTTATTTTCCAAAATGGAGCAAAAAGCGACATTAGATCAGCATTTTCATTCTCCTGGTTCTGTTTTCTGTTCAACGTAAATGGAGTGAAATAAAGTTGAGTAAAAAGTGAGTTAATGAGGGTGAACGAAAGCCTTGGGTTTTATATTTATACACCCATCAGATTGAGGGGCTTGATTAGAGCCCACATCAAAATGTATCTCCTTGTTCTCAACCTCATTTGCCTGAAATGAGCTCGGTCCTTTCTGGAGGCTCGCTGTTATTGTCTGCGCTTTAAGCTAAAATGGTGTGAAGTGGCTCAGAAAATGAAATGAAACGACAGCCTGGCCATGTCGTTTCAGGGGAGAGTCAGACATGGATCACACCTCAACACTCAGATGATTGTGTTGTTGCTGAACTCCTAAAATGCAGTGTTTTCAAGATGTGTTTGCAATCTTTACAGAACTGCAAATTTACATGTTCAAAGAGTTCTTCACCTGTTTTGTTGTTAAATAGGGCTGCCACAATTAGTCAACCAATCGACTATTAAAATAGTTGATGACAAATGTAATAGTCGATTAGTCGTTACTTTATATTATATGGAGTTAGAGTGTGGTGAAGGTGAAAGTTATAATAATATTCTGTTAGCTTTTTGGACTATTTTGGCATTTATTATGCTCTTTTAGGCTATTTCGGAGTTTAGCTAATATTTCAGCTACATGCTAGTTATTATGGCTAACTTAGGACTTTTTTCAGTTTTTTAGGCTATTTGGGAGTTTAGCTAATATTTCAGCTGCATACTAGCTGTTTTTGGCTAATATATGTTTTTTTTTTTTGCTTTTTGGGCTATTTTGTAGTTTAGTTAATATTTCAGCTGCATGCTAGCTGTTTTGGCTAACTTAGGTTTTATCAGTATTTTAGGCTAATTTGGCATTTAACTAATATTTTAGCTGGCTATCAGCTTCAGTGTTTTCAGCTATCAATTCAGCAGTTTTAGCTATCAACTTCAGCATCTTCAGCTATCAGCACTAGCATCTTCAGCGGCCAAATTCAGCTTACAGTATTTACACTAGCATTATCACAGGTGATGCTATATATCAAGTTTCTTGTTGGTTTAAAGCTAATGATTGTCAAGATGTGTGTTTTACATCCAGTTTGTGAATGACCTGATTAGTTGACTAATTAGAATAAATAATCAGTGATTAGTGGACTATTAATATAGTTGTTTATTGATAAAACATAAACAAATTCAGTTTTTAGTTAGCCGTTGTTAAAATGGCTGCAGGTTAAAGCGCAGCCCTTTCCTTCGTTCCTCCAGATTTCGGCAGCAGGAAGCAGCAGAGTTTTAGCCGCTCATGCTAATCCTGGTCCTGTGATTTGGCAGTAAACAAACATCCAGCAGCTTAGCTGTTAAAGCTCCCCGTTATATCAGCAACAATTACCTGTTAGTCTTTCTAGGAAAAAAAAAAGTCAAACACAATTGAGGCTCTGAGATGTCCAAAGAACAACTGAAGTATTGCAGATTCTTGGTGAACAATCCAAGAATTTAATCGATTTTTATCATTTGTCTGAAATGTACAAAAATACATGGGGAAGATGATGTATCATAAACATGTTATATAAAATTAAAAAGTAAGGCAGGTCTATTTCACTGTAAAATAAAAAGATGGTGATATAAACATTATATAAATTGGAAAATAAACTGAATATAATTAAGGATAATAGACAGGAATGAAAAGCATTTCTTCATCAGTTGGCATCATGTTGAGTTTTCACAAAAAAAGCATTTTGAATATGATAAGTCTGTATAAAAACATCCTCACTGCAACTTTTTCAGACTCTCAGTTGACTGACTGCAAATTCAAAACTACTAACAGTTCAGCATTTCCACACAAGCATTTATAAACCGTCAGTACAAAAAAATAAAAACAATAACTATAGTTACAGGATGATCTAGATATTTTTATTTAATAATCATAAAGTAAAATCAATAAAATGATGGTGGTTAAAAAAGGTTTTGCTTTTAATTATGGACTATTTAATTTAGCCATAATATGCATTTTTGTCACGTCAGAGATTAATGAAATAAATAATGATGACAACAAAGACGTTACAGTTAAAGCTCAATATTCCAGATGAAGAACTACAGTCTTATGCAGGTGCTGCCGATGTCTGTGCCTTTAAAGTCTGGGTGTGTCTGCTGTTAAATGAAAATGTGCATAAATATTTTCGCTCTACAAGCTCACCAAGCAGTCTACGACCTTATGGCCCGTCCCGTACAGCACGTGTCAAAGTCAAGGCCCGGGGGCCAGATCCGGCCCTCCGGGTAATTCTATCCGGCCCTCCAGATCATTTTATGTTATTGCCATTAATGATGTTTGCACTTGTTTCTAACTTGTATTATTTTGAAAAACTATATTTTTAAGGAGAGTAAAATATTGAAAGTTATTTAAGGTTTAAGTTGATTTATTCTGGAATAATATTCTTGCCTTTATATTATCCATAATTATGTTAAAAAGTTACGATTTTAAAGTTTTAACAATTGGCATTCTGATAGCTTTTTGGACAATTTTGGCATTTACCAAGTTCTTTTAGGCTATTTTGGAGTTTAGCTAATATTTCAGCTACAGGCTAGCGGTTTTGACTAATTTAGGCTTTTTTTTTTTTTTTAAGTTTTTACGTTTTTTAGGATATTTTTGAGTTTAGCTATTTTTACAGCTACATTTTGGCTAACTTAGATTTTTTTTTTTTTTTTTGGCTAATTTGGCATTTAGCTAATATTTTAACTGGCTATTAGCTTCAGTTTTTTCAGCCATTAATTTTAGTGATTTCAGCTATCAACTTCAGCGGCCAAATTCAGCTTACAGCATTCACACTAGCATTATCACAGGTAATGCTATATATCTAGTTCATAATTATGATAAAAAGTTACAGTTTTACATTTTTTAAAATTTCGTTTTCGTGTGTTAAATAAATGTTTATCCCGTTCGGCCCGTGACCTCAGGCATGTTTTGGATTTTGGTCTCTTGTGTGATTGAGTTTGACACAGCTGCCGTACAGATTTGTTAATTTTTCAGTCGCAGACAGCCTGTATCCTCCCATGAAGGCAGTTCTGACAAAACCTTTGGTCATGTCTGTATCCTTTAAACAGAATTGTGCAGCTCTTTTTGAAAGAGTAAAGCTCATACCTGAATCTGTTATTGTCCATCGCTGAACCCTCAACCGGCTCAGCTTTCAGAAAATTACCATCTTTATTTTTTTTAAATGTTGTGCTCCTGAAAAGTTCTGAGCTTCATCAAAAGACATCACTCAGTTGTTGTGTCTGGATGTCTGACAGCTCTCACAAACACATCTACATTCATGTCACAGCAGAGGACGACTACTCCAACTTTCCAAGAAACAGCAACAAAACATCCTTTGGCCTATCCTGTGCCTCTCCAGTAGTGTCAACAATTCTATCACAGTTTTCTATGAATGACATTTTGTTCATCTCTGTAAATTCTAGAATTGGAGGAAGAGTGAAGGAGACACAGACAGTCCGACAGACCACCCTGAGAGTGAGGAGACGCCTGAGAGCGCAGAAAGAGCTGCTGCTAGAAAAGGGCAGCATGCGGGTTTTGGCAAAGCGTCATTGTCTCTCAGGCCACAGCATGCCAACTATGACATCACCGCTAGCCCCCTATGCTCTGCCCCTCCACAGACCAAAGGCCTGAAGAGACCCTGAAAGCAGTGCCAAACATTGCTGGAGTAATCAACAAAGTATTTCTCATTCCCTCTGACACTGCAAGCTAATATGTTTCTGCATCTTCATGTAAATACATGTAAATGTTTAAATAAAGAAATGCTAAAACTTTTTTCAGTTAAAAAACACCTGATGTTAGTGGGGATTTTATAAAAGATACAACCTTGACTGAGTGGAGAAATGAATGTGTGATCTCCTGTTCTGAGAGGCTAATGTGGCCTGGTTAGAGATTAACAGGTGCTATGAGTTTCTGCAACCACATGGGGGCACCTTCCAATGTTTGTATTAGTCCTGATTAGTAGACATTCACTGTCTATGAGAACTGGACTGAGTGAGAGTGACATCATCCATAGGCTTTATTTCTAGCTCAAAACGAAATGACATTAATTCCGTTGCCATTCTTTCGCAATATGGATGTTGCAATGTTGGAGCCAAAAGTTGATAGTAAGCAGTGATTGATCCAAGTTAATGCAAATCAACGTTTCTATGGTAACCACTCGAGTCAATCAGGAGTAAGTTTGTTGGAAGTCCACACTCCTACCACTTGCTCAGCTTGAGACCACCTACTTTTATTGAGGCATCTGATTGGTCAGTTTGCAAAAAAGAAAAAAAAAATTTAAATGAAAAAGAAATCAAACAAAAAAAATATATCAGATCAAGAATGGTTATTCTGACAAATAGAATGACTAATAGCTGTATATTTCTCTATAGAAGTCTATAGTTGTGTCTGAACTCCTTCACTGCTCACTAAATAGCATGTTCAACAGTTTGTACAGTAGTGCTGCTCGAATCTACAATTCCATAAACCAGTGCACTGAAAATTTCCCAGCATTCTCTGCAAAAAAACAGTGTGCATGGATTCACGCTAGATTTGGGAATACAGATCACAATGCATTGTGTTTGAACGCTTTCTGTGGAAGAAGAAAAAAAACAATTTAAATGTATTTTTAAATAAACCATCAGCATTTTCACTATGGTTTCATAAAAAGTTGTAAAATCCTTGTTTTGATTAGATTTTCACTTTGTGAAATTGGTGACGTAATTTTCGCCGTTTAAATAAATAGTACTAAGCATGGTGTCCAAATTGACTTTTAAAATCAAGAGCACTGGATTGTTTGCATTATATGGTTTTTAGAGGGCAGCATAATCGACAGGATTATGGCTTCTTGAAGCCAGCAGATACTTCCTGTTTGAAACCTCAAAAGGGAAGGCCCACTCAGTCCAGTTCTCAATCAATACAATCAATGACAGTAGCCAGCGTAGCAAACAAGTATCGAAAAGAGCAGCAAAGAATAAAAAACTTAGGATCCCCTTTTACCCAGCCAGTAGAGCCAAGTGGGCCCCAAATGTGTTTGTCCAGTTTCTGTGGAGGCCCCACCTGTGTTTGCCCACATTGGCTTAGGCCGGGGGTCGGCAACCTGCGGCTCCGGAGCCGCATGCGGCTCTTTAAGCACCCCCTTGCTGCTCATTGGCGCTTTTTCAAAAATGTTTGAAAATAATAAAATATGTCGGAAGGAAATAAATTGCAGCGATTTGGGTGGGAGCAGAACCAAGCAGATGACTGGCAGGTTTGAATCCAGAGATCACTTGTGTCCCATTCAGTTCACGACCCCAAGTGATTGGAGGAAGAAGCGTACACGCAGGCCATGTAAATCAGCTGGTGTCAACATTTTGACTACCAATTTTTTAACAGCACAGAACTACTTAACAGCCGAAACTGTGAGGATCGTGACTCATACACACACCACTCTCACTCATGGTGCCGGTAAAACACTCAAGTCCCATAATGCAACACAAGAACAGA
>NC_050517.1:4898382-4904324 GCF_002922805.2 Oryzias melastigma
TTATAAACATCAAACGTTGTGGAGACTTATAGTTCGTCACTTCTGACACCATGTATAGAGATGACACGGGACTCGGTCCGCTATCGTCGGCAACAACTTTATTTCTCTACTCCAGACTCCCAGCACTCCGTGCTGCAGCAAAGCATCATGGGACATGTAGTCCTCTTACTACAGATGCTTCCACGCTGTCTGAGTCAGCGCACAGCAGAATTCCTGCCCGTGCGTCTGGAGCGCACGTGAGCGCACGTTGCTACGCGGGTTTTTAAGTCGGGTCACGAGCTCCACGTACAAATCGGCACGCATTGAGCGCGCTGAATCTTCAATCCGGTTCAAGATTTCCACGCACAGTCGCAGCTGTAACTGTGCGTGGAAATCTTGAACCGGATTGAAGATTCAGCGCGGGAGCTGCTTGTGGGCGGAGTCTGCTTCAAAGCACAGAAGTACCAAACGTGATCACGAAGGAGAAATGAATCATTACGGTTTGTGTCCGGTCAGGTTAATATGACACCAAGATGAGATGAGCGCTAATGAACAGTAGAAGAAGAATAGAAGAAGAATCTCCTCCCGCCACTGCGTGCGTGACCGCGCTGCTCCGGTGTGGATACCACCTGCTGAGCGCGGCGATGTGCAGGTCTCACACACCGGCCGCGTGCGGTGC
This sequence comes from Oryzias melastigma, assembly GCF_002922805.2. Classification (NCBI taxonomy): domain Eukaryota; kingdom Metazoa; phylum Chordata; class Actinopteri; order Beloniformes; family Adrianichthyidae; genus Oryzias; species Oryzias melastigma. The sequence continues at coordinate 4,899,041 of NC_050517.1, forward strand.
GTGGCGGGGAGGAGATTCTCCTTCTATTGTATTTTTACTGTTCATTAGCGCTCATCTGCATCTACAACAGGGAGAACCGAAAGTAAAAGTGTTGAAAATCCCCCAAATCTTTCTGAAGACTTTTGTTTTCACAACTCTGTCCTTTTAAATGTCTGACTATAAGACTCACGCGCGCTCCAGACTTGGAGGGCAGGAATTTAGGTGTGCACGCGCTTATATTGACTCTTCATTGAAAGTGTTGATTGACGCGGCCAGTGTGGAAGCACCTTAAAGGTGCACGTTACATTTTTGTTTTTTTTTTTTTAAATCCTCTAAATAAAAATGACATCAAAAATCGTATTTCTTTATTGCATTTCTTTAATTTCATCAAAGCAATGAAACAAACTGTAATTCATTCATATTGTAGTGATGGTCTCAGACACACGCTGGGCTTGCTGTCGGTCTTGCAGCGCAAGGAATTGTGGGTTACCCATTCTTTTGCCTGTCTGACTGGAATTGGATTTAAGTTTGGGTTTTCGTCAATGTGTTTTGTTGTCTGACTGTTGAACATTTATGATTTTGTCCTGTTATGTTTGAATTCTTCCTGCACCTGGAGTGAGAATGAGGGAGAGACTGATGAGGTGCCCCCTCTCCTTGTGTCATTGAGGGATGTCAAAATAAGAGCTCAAATGTTCATTATGAGGTTATTCAGCTTTTGACAGATAGTTTGACGCTTCAATGTCCCAACTTCTTGTCATGAAGGACACGCAGTAGGAGAAATAATTGTTCAAATAATCATTTATTTGACACATTCTCCATGTGTTACTTACAGTGTAAGACTTATGTAAGCCGTTTCAATTTGTGCGGCTCCAGACATATTTGTTTTTTATTGTATTGGTCCAAAGTGGCTCTTTCAACACTTTGGGTTGCCGACCCCTGGCTTAGGCGGACACTCAGTGGGTAGGCTTGCTATGCTATCCAGCTGCCCGGTGGACAGCGAACCTTGCTACAGTGGAGCTCGATGGCTTGTTACAGTTGAGCTTGCTAGCTTAATATAGCAGAGCTCACTTGCTTGCTACAAATGAGCTTGTTAGCACGCTACAGCAGAGCTCGCTAGCTTGATGTATAGGAGCTCCCTAAAGCAGAGCTCGCTCGCTGGTTACAGAAGACCTCTTTAGCATACTACAGCAGAACTTGCTAGGGTGCTACTGTGGAGCATGCTCGCTCTATACAGCAGAGCTTGCTAGCTTGTTACAGAGGAGCTCATTTGAACGCTACAGCAGAACTCGCTAGCTCGCTACAGCGGAGCAGGCTAGTATGCAACAATGTAGCTTGCTAGCTCAGAAAAACAGAGCTCGCTAGCTTGCTACAGCAGAGCTCGCTAGTTTGATACAGAGTAGCTCACTGGCATACTACAGCAGAACTTGCTAGCTCGCTACAGCAGAGCACGCTAGTATGCTACAGTGGAGCTTGCTAGCTTGCTGGAGAAGAGCTCACTAGCACGCTACACTGTCCACCGGGCGGCTGGCTAGCGTAACGAGCTAACCTTATGAATCCCTACTTAACCCTTTAACACCTAAGGCGTCGCAGGTGACGCTTAAACACAGAATCCTTAACATACTGTAACGTTTCAACCTTCAAGATGCTTTTGTCCTTCAGAATCTACTGGAATTATCGTGTTAACGGTTGAAAAGTTACAGTAAATCAAACAAAATAAACACTGGAGCTCCAGTATTTAAGGGTTAACTTGAATTCATTGTTTTTAAAGCAATGAACAGTCTTGGTCCAACATACTTATAAGCTGCTGCAGCCAGGATGAAGTTTTGAGTAGGGATGTCCCGATCGAATCATGTGGTCAGAAATCGGGCCCGATCACGTGGTTGATGACTCGATCGAAATCTGACTTTTTTTCTCTGATCAGAATCAGATATTTCATGTCACAGCAGAGGACAACAACTCAAACTTTCCACGAAACAGCAACAAAACATCCTTTGACTTATGCTGTGCCTCTCCCGTAGTGTCAACAATTCAATCTCAATGAATTACATTTTGTTAATCTCTGTAAATTCTAGAATTGGAGGAGGTTTATATTTCGAGCTTATTATTCCGGATAAATACTCCACTAGAAGTCTGCATGTCATGAAAAGGTCACAAAATGTTATTCCCGGAAAACGCAGCAGAAAACGGCAGCAGCTCAAGCAGAAGGCTAACAAAACAATCCTGTCAAGCTAGCTAGATGATCACAGATTCAGACTCCCAGGACCAATAACTCTTTTAAAAACACTTTAAACTGACAGTAACTCTCTCTGTTGGTTTGTCCTAACACAAACAACAACCCATAAAGGCATTTCCACAATCGGCAAATCCACAAAATCGAATGACTCGGAATCGGATTGGGGCCAAAAAAACCTGATCGGGAGATCCCTACTTTTAAGTCGTCTATTTAGCTTCTCCCGATTTGCTTCATAGAATAGTATTTTGCAGTGTAGCTGCTCCTAAGTTTCTAAATGGTCTTTTGCACATCAGTAATTCTTTTGGGTTTAAAATGTTCACCTAGAAACACTTTTTTTTACAGGATTATGAGTTGATTTTGACATTTATCCTAATTGAATATCATTTTATTTGTAGGTTTTTTGTTCGTTATTTATTTCTTTACTTTTCATGTCTTAAATTTCTGTTTTACAATGTTTCATTATTTTTATTACATTGACTGGTTTGTTGTCTCACTGTACAGTACCTACTGGTCAACATTCTGGGAGATCAAAAGTTACTTAAAAATCTACTACATATACTGTATTGAATTGATGGTATTCAAATGATTTTGGTGGGGGGGGTAAGTCTGAACTTTAATTAGTCCTTCCCAGTTTTTTAAGCACTCTAGAGAGCTGCTGTGCTTCAGATCAGGGTTTTGTTGCATGACCCACTTTCTTATCGGTCTACCTGTGGGACCGACAGCTTCACCTTTCTCTCTAGAAAACTCACATATACTGAGCAGTTCATGCTTAGCTAAAGCTGCCTTTACTCTGGAATGCAGCTCCCGACTCACAGAAAGTTTGGTTTACCGTCATATTTCCCAAACAAAGCCGACTTTCCAAACGATCAAAGGGAGGGAACTTTAAAGTTTTTAGTCTCCCAGGTTAGTAAACAATCAGATTTGCAAATCCTCTAAAGAAATTGCGTCTGATTGCTGAAAGAAATGCAGTTTTAAAGCATTTTAAAGCTGTTCCTGTCAAAGGCCCAAAATACCCCCTTTAAAAATGTATGCACACGTCAGTTTCCCCAAATCTAGTGAAATAGCTGTTCAAACCTTCGTCAGACCACCAGTAGATCATGCTAAAGATTTTTAACAAAATATATAACAGGACAATTCAGTGGTCAAGATATCAGTGAATTTTTTATATCTTTCATCTATAGTAGTTTCAGAGAACTCGGCTTAGCTGCATTAACCCTGTTCACAGAATCATCTATAGTCTCTTAATACAATTTCTTAAACTTTGAGAATATAAGTCCTTTACCTGCAGACTGAGCCTTCTGATGTTGTCATTAACCAGCAAGTGGAATTTGTGAAGTTATCAGCAGGGTCTATTTGAAGAACAAGCCCCTTGACTAGTGGCTTTAGGGAGTTATGGTTATTGGATGGTCTCATTCATTTAGATTGCTTTCAATAAGTTTAAAACTTTATTTCTACAACATAAATACTGGAAAAGAGTTTCTAAAATGTTACAGATATCTTTTTATCATTGTAAGCTTTTCCTTAAGCCTTCATGGCATTTTTATAGCTTTTAATTGCTGCTCTTAACAACTCATTTTAAAGCTATTTATAGCTTTAAAATATTTAATATCTTTGCATAGCTATTTAAAGTGTCACTTAACTCTAAAAGGTTCAATACCTTTTACAGCCTCTAGGGGTCAGGCTGAGAACAAACAGGCTGTTCAATAAAGATTTTCAGCAGAGATGATGGGAAATTTTTAAATCGAATTCATCTAGACTTTTAATAAGCTTTTAAGAGGTTTTAATATTAGTTCTATTACTTAAACTCTTTCTGAACACAATTCTAAGACTTTTAAAGTTTTATCTTAGCAGCATTGAAAGATACTCCTTAAGCATTAATGCTCTTTGTTTTTTTTTTAAAGGAAACAGCTTTTAAGAGCAAGCTTTCAATAATTTTAACCTATTTTAAGCAGTTTTTCATAGCTTTTGAAGTCTTCTATTAACTCTAAAGGCTCTGCTGGTGTTTACAGTATCTTAGGAGTTACCTTCAGGACAAACAGCCTCTTCACATAAGGTTTTCAGGAACCATTTTTAGGCAGGAATTTTCTTGGTCTAATTCCTTTAGGAATTTTTTGTCTGCAAAATATTAACTATAAATCAGGCGTAGAAGTTTTTGGTACCACAACTGCAAGCACACTTCTCACAATGGAGCTTTACGAATTACTTTTTGGTTGTATCTTTATAGCTCTTTTTGTGTAGGAGAAGAAGCGCACCGAAAATCCGGCAGAATAATAATAAACTACAACAAAGTTATACAACCACATACTCTGATTCCCTTCAGCAATCAGACCATCAGTCCTCTGCTGTGGTTTAAAGTTGGACTTAGGTGATGCTGTTCAAAAGTTAGGATTGGTTTTGGCCCATCATGCAGTTGGCCTAAACTCCTACAAGTCTTCTTCTGGCTCATTTGCCTCAAATATATTGTTGCTGAAGTCTTTTTAAATCCCAACATGACTGCTCCATGCAGACAGAGAAGGGTTTCCCTGGCAACCTTTTAAATACACAAAGCTTTTTCAGTCTCTATCTAACTATGGAGCAGAAAGCTACCGTTAACAGGCTCAGAGAGGTCTTCTGAGTTCGAGCTGTTGCTGCAGTAAATCTGTTTACAACTTGTAAGCTATCTGTCTTGCAGTAAAACATAATTACTGGAAGATTTTCCCACACGTCTGTCATCTTTGGGTTTGCATAAACACTCACCTGACTGGTCTTCATGGAGGCTTGAAGCAGCAGAAAGACATTCATATTTGGATTGAATTGCTCAGTTTTGGGGAAGTTTTTGTAGAAATAATTCTTCTATGTAACTTAAGGCAACATTACAAAAACAGAATCTTTATAAAAGTGAGAAAAAGAACAAAACTTTTAAAAAAAAGACCAATAGAGCATTCTCCCCATTATAGTCTGTTCTACAAAGGTGACAAAATACATTTAGGAAACTTTATGAGAAAGAAACTGGAATGGAAGTAAGAGAAAATGCCATTTAAAAGTCACCATCTCATATACAGGTAAAGGTTGCAGGCGTGACAAGTGAAAAGT
>NC_050517.1:4904360-4917930 GCF_002922805.2 Oryzias melastigma
GGTGATGGCCTTCGGGGATTTACTCACAGCTTTTAAAGCTTAAGGTGGTTTTCAGTCTGCCAGTGTGCAGTATCTGGCCTTTTGCCTGGTATTACCTTATTTAAAAAGCTATTTCAACCCTCTGGATGTTTTCAACAACTACTCAGAGCCTCTTCTGCTTTGTGTTGCACCATTTTACTTTATTCTTTTTAAACGTGTCCCATTTCAAAGGGTCAAAATAAAGGCTCTATTGATGTCAGAATTAGAATTTCATGGTAAAAACAATGACGGGGACGATACGACCTTTACTTTAATGACAATGGCCTTCTGCCCAGCCAACAAAGCCAAGTGGGCCCCATATGGTTTAAAAGTGAGCAGAACATTGGGTTTGTCCGCAGTTTCTGTGGTGGCCTCTCCTGGTATGGAGGACGAAATGGGACAATTTGAAATAAATATATACACCATTAAATTAATAAATAATTAAGTCATTAATTATTTAAAATTGGCAGTAAATGAATAAAAGTGGAAATCAATAAAAAATGTTTAAATAAAGGTGGTATTCAAATATTATATAGCCAGCCATTAAAAAGCACATTTCAATATTTCATGTTCGAGTATGGGCCAAAAGACATGAATATCCAATTTTATTAATTTAATGCCAATTTTACACAATTAATGACACATTTATTTCATTATTTCACATTCAATATATTTATTTCAATTTGTCTCTGCTCAGAGAAACGTTAGCTCACAGAGAACAGCCGACCGGTTCTGTTCAGCTCCAAAGACTTCTCTGGAGCGCCATACCATCTATGCATGACGTAAAATCCAGCGCAGTAATGACACACGATCGAAATGGATTGTTTACATGCACCGTGATTGGATCAAAATCAGTATAACCCACCGATCTCGATCAGAAGGAAATTTGGATCCGAAGAGTCTGATCGGATCAGAGTATTCCGACGGATTGTGTTTACATATGACGCATTTTTATTATGACCAGGCGTTTATCCTGATTACTTGTGGCCATGTAAACATAGCTATTGGTTTGATTAGGGACTCAGTGAGTTAGCTCACTACGCTAGCCAGCCCCCTGCTGGACAGTATAGCATGCTAGCAAGCTCCGCTGTGGCGTGCTAGTGAGTTATTCTGCAGCAAGCTATCGAGATAGTGAGCTCCACTGTACAAGACTGTGGTGAGACCAGCCATGTTGTTTGGACTAGAAACAGTGGGACTGAAGAAAAGACAGGAAGCAGAGCTGGAGGTAGCAGAGATGAAGATGCTGAGGTTCTCTTTGGGAGTGACCAGGATGGATAGGATCAGGAATGAATACATCAGAGGGACAGCACATGTTAGAGGTTTTGGAGATAAAGTCAGAAAAGCTGAAAGGAAAAGAAAAAGAAGACTGTAGCATGCTAGCAAGCTCCTTTACAGTGGGCTAGCAGGCTCTGGTGTAGTGAGCTCCTCTGTATTGAGCTAGAAAGCTCCACTGTAGCATGCTGGCGAGCTCCACTGTATTGTGTTAGTGAGCTCCGCTGTCCACCAGGCGGCTGGATAGCATAGCGAGATTACTCGCTGAATGGCCACTTAAGTTAATGTGGCAAACACAGGTGGAGCCACCACAGAAACTGTGGACAAACCCATTTGGGCCCACATTTTCTGCCCACTTCTACACCATTTTTGGGCCCACTTAGTCTTGCTGACTGGGTGTGTGACAAAAATGGAGGAAATCCCTTTAAAGATATGATGACCTTCTCAATGCCACTGCCCCCACAGAGACCTTTTTGTCCTCTCATGTTTTCTGTGGTTCAGGAAGGTAGAAATGGTGGCATTGGTTTCAACCTCATCTGAATCTAAAGTTACAGATGGCTTTCAAATGAGAACATTTTATTAAAAGAAAACAACAACAAAAAAACAAAAACAAAAGCAAAGATGAGCGTCTCATCTCCCATCCGCCTGGTTTTAATTTCAGAGCGGTTCATTCCGGTTGAGGCTACAATGGACGCTAATAACTCATTAGTTATCGTGTTCAGCTTCTTCATTTGCATCTTCTGGTTACAGCAGTTTTAAATCTGCTGCATTCAGCAACATTCAAGCCCTTTTAGCCTGACCCCCCCCCCCATCTCTAATGTACAGCGTTTCATGTTTGCTTTAATAAAGACGTACGGTCCCTCCTCACCTCAGGCCTGCAGCTCAATAACAAACTGGCAGTGAAACATAGTTCTGGATTAGCTCACAGCACAGCGGAAACAACGATTATAAAGATTCAAAGTTTCTGATCTCAGTTTCTTGAGTGACTATGTCATTAGTTTAAACCCTGTTTTCTGAGCACATTTTAAAAACACATTTTTAAAAACAGATTTGTGTTTTACTCCCCCAAGGCAGCATTGAAGCAAGATAAAAACATCTTACTTAATGTGGTCATTAACAATAAAATTGTGTTTTTCATTAATTTTCTCAGTTAGACCTCTTCCTCCTACTAATCTAGAGTAGCAATTAGCAGCAGACACAAAACAGAAAACACGTTTGAACAATGGCATATAGAAATAGTGATTTATGAAGCAGCCATTGCCCAAAAAAATAAAACGATTTGAACACTTAAAAAAAGAGGATATATTTAACGGAAAATGTAATGTTTTGTATGTTTTTTCTAAATAATGTAGGGACTAACTTTAGAGGTTTCTAGTTTAAAAGAATAGTTCAGCTGTCATTAAAATCCCCTTCAGATGTAATCCTCTCTATTTTGCTGTATATTAAAAAAAATAATAATTTCAAACAAAATAAGCTGATTTGCAAAGCATTCTGCATGATTCTGTCTAATTTAGGTGACAGAATGAAACTATTTAAATTGAAAGTTTACATTTTCTCCAGAGATTGAGGGATATTTTTTGTTTCAGATAAGGTTGAGGTTTAAGAAGACGTTTTGAAGTTGCGTGCACGCTTCGACGGTCAAGCATGGTTCTGCTGGGAGTGGAAAGTTGCAATATTCTACACCTTTTGTGTTTTTTATTGGTTTGATTAATGTTCTCTAATCTCAAAAACAGACCATAGAACATAAAGACCCAAACTTCCATAGAACCTTTTTGAGGTCCTTTTGGCTGAAATGAATTCTGACCAGGAAGTAAACAAAGCACAAAAAATAACTAGTTTTTCCTCAGTCATCTGAGTGTATATTACAATGCTGTTGCAGCTAAAAGTCTATTTTAATTTTAATTTATTAAAATAACATTTTGAAGTTATATCAAATGTTTGCGCTAGAGATATAGAATCTTTTTCTTTTGCTACACTGAAAACCTCCATATTATGTCAAATTGTGTTATTTAGACCCACTGAAGAGATCAAATCTGAACAAACTCTGGAGCACAATATTATTCATTAAGGGATGGGAGGCGACATTGTGCTAAGACATTTGAAACTCGATCATTATTGAGTCCTTTACATGGATTTTAACCAACTCTGACGCCAAAACCTGATTGGGATTTTTTTACTTATAACAATTTTATTAAACCTAAAAGAAGACAACTATAAGATTGTTAATGTTTTTTTTATCCCCTTTGCAAATGTAGTGGTGTATGTACATATTTGGTGCTGCTGATAGTGAATTCCTGCAAAAAGAGTCTAAATATTAACATCTCTGCTATCCTAGTAAAAAACAAAATATTTAATTTCAATAAAGTTTGTTTGCTTATAGCTGATAATTTGAATAAAGAAATACAAATATATATATATAAAATTAACAAATTCATTGAAAGCCTGGAAAAAAATAATCGCAATTAATCGCGTTAAATTTTTTTTTGTTCTTGGAGTGTTTGCCGACCACTCAATATCTGCGAATAATCACAAAATGAAGCCACACATGAAACTGTACATTTAGAGCATTTATTCAGAATTAAGTCTGTCCACCGATTAAAAAAAATCTGATTAATCACATTTTTGTATTGTGATTAACCACTAATAATCACAATGTTTTACTGGGTAAATTATATTACAATATGGAGCTTTAGAACAAAAACAGGCCAGAGAGATTTTTTTCTATTATTTTTTGTGAAAAAGGGGTCTAAACAAAAATAAAAAAACAAGATTAAAATATGGTCCTTGCAGTCAGTAAGTAGACTGCTGCTGCGGGCCATAAATACTAAAAAACATTTGAATATTTATTTCTTTTTTAAGTGACCATGTTATAAGTGGGATAATACCCAACAAAGTGTCATAACACAATTGGTGAGTCAAAGCAAAAAACTGCTGCTCCGAGTTGTAATTACTTTTCATTAAAGGATATTTCGCATTAATTCTTTTTTGATCAATTGTGTGCATTAGCGGGTTAATGTTCACAGCCCTAACACATATATATATGTATATTATCTATAATATGTATGACATATTATTAGCCTAAAAAACTTTTAACAAAAAACTACGTTAGCCAAAACAGATAGCGTTTAGCTGAAAAAAAATCTAAATTGTTTTATATATATATATATATATATATATATATCAGAAAAATAACATGTTAACATAAAAAACACTGTTGTCATCAGAGTGGGTCTTTTAGCACTCATAATGTTTTTTTAAGTCCCTGTTGCCCAAAATAGTTTAAATTCCAATAAGAATTTTCATGACTCGATCGATAAACTTCTCAGAATGTCTTTGGGGGTTGATTTAAGTAGTAATGCTGCAAGCTAAGCTGTCTGGACCGCCACCAGCATAATCCTTGCTAACCAGATTAACTGCTAAGATTAAAAAACACGCAGCACATTCACTTCACAACACCTGTTCAGCGCTCCTCTATAGAGCATTTAGGCACACGCATTCACTAACATTCAGGTGTTAGGAAGTTGCAATGCTGAAATGAATTGAATCTTTCCCAGCATCCTCTCGGCATGCAGAGGTCTACGCCTTTAAAGTCTGGGTGTGTCTGGCTGCATGCTGCTGTCCCTGTCAGCAGATGAGAGCAGGCAGAGGGATGGAGGATGGGGACCTCGGGGAATAACTCCTGACGAAACAATCAATGTTTACCGCAGCTCCTCCATAAGGAGGAGCGATGGTAGACAGGGAGGCATCACCTTCCCGCTCCGCCGTGACTGCAGCTCACGCCGGAAGCTGCAGCAAAACTACACCCTCTTCAAGGGGAGCTCAGCCTAATTCTGAGTTCATCTGATGAGGAAAGTTTTCAGGCTCTGTTTCTCTGTTTAACTTTGTGGTTTTTTTTTTTTTTTCTCATTTTAATCTTTGTTTTCTGGCTCCCCTGAGGTCCTTTTGTTAAATCCAAAAATGAAAGGACTTTTCTGTGTCTGATCCTCTTTTTCTATTGAAAAACCTCCAGAGTTTGCTGAGAAAATGTTTGCTTTTAGACCTCACCATCTGAGTCATTCCATCATTTGAAGAGGATGCTTGCACCACAGAAAACGCAATGCTCAGCTAGTCAGGAAGACAGGAGCGTTTTTAAAGACTAGAGACCAGAGGCACAGCCTGACTACCTTCAGGATCATGTTCTTCAAAAACAGACTCCTCCTGCAGGTTGGAAGTGGATCTGTTTCGAGGGAAGGAAGGGAACGACTTTGCAGCAGAGATGGGTCCTTAGAACCGTAACAGCTTTGTTTTATGTAAATATTGGACGAGCGCAGCCTGTAAATGTTCTGTAAATGTTCCGAGTCACCAGCAGCGTTCAGGCGGGTGAGAGAAGCAGGGAGGTGCAAAAGCACCGCAGACTGCTCACTGGTGCATTCTGGGAGCCAGAGCCTCTCCTTCTCTACCGCCTTTGTTGGTGACCAGTCTCAAGTTTCTTCACTCAGCGCCCCATCTCTCTATGCCCCTCCCAGTTTCACGCAGGAAACAGAATTAAGGAAGATGTTGGATCAGAAACAAGCACTCACTGCAGCAGTTTTACACTCAGCTTCTTTGTGCACAAATACAAATCTCTGAGAATTTGCTCTCTGCATCGACACAGCAGAGATACTGCAGACATACTAGCAAACTGTGTGATTTACACTTAAATGAATTATTTATAAACTGGAAGTGAACATTCTTTCCAGCTGATACTGTTGAGAGATGCTCAGTAAGTCAAAAGGTCTAAAGTAAACCCACAACTGTAAAGCTTTCTATATTTTAGATCAGGAATGTCAAACTCAATAGGGCCAAAATCCAGAACACACCTTAGGTCGTGGGATGAACAGAATAAACATTTATTGAACACTCTAAAACTACATTTTTAAACCATATGTTTTTGACATAACTATGAACTAAATAGGCAGCATTACCTGCGAAAATGCTAGTGTGAATGCTGTAAGCTGAATTTGGCTGCTGAAAATTCTAGTGTTGATAGCTGAAGATGCTGATATTGATATCTAAAAACGCTGAAGCTGATAGCCAGCTAAAATATTTGCTAAATGCCAAATTATCCTAAAAAAGAAAAAACTTAGGTCAGCCAAAACAGCTAGCATGTAGCTGAAATTAAACTAAATGAAACTAAACTTCAAAATAGCCTAAATAATCGTAGTAAATACTAAAATACTCCAAAAAACTAACAAAATTTCAATTAAAACTTTAAAACTGTAACTTTTTAACATAACTCTGAATAATAAAAGGCAGGAATATTATTCCAGAATAAATCAACTTAAACCTTAAATAATTTTCAGTATTTTACTCTCTGTAAAAAATATTTTATCAAAATTATACAAGTTAGAAATAAGCACAAGATAAAATCGAGCCATTAAAAACAATAAAATAATATAATCAGGAGGGCCGGATTTAATTACCCAGAGGGCCGGATCTGGCCCCCGGGCCTTGACTTTGACACGTTTTAGAAGTTTGCCTAAATCTCGTGTGTGCTGTTAGTGTTTATGTGCAGAAGACACCTGCATGCAGCTGCTTTTTTCTGCTCCATTTGATCCATTTAAATGCAGATTTCCTTCCAGAGTTTGATCATTTACACCAAACACAAACAATAGCTCCTCTCTGCAGCTACAAGCACAACTGCTGAAAACCTGCAGATAAACCTCCCACCTGAGTGTGGGAGGGGCAGAGTCACCAGCTGCAGTGTTAGCTGATCGCTGAGTACAAACAGTACAAGCTTTCCATTAAAAACTCCTTTTCCACTAACTTAATATGAAAGTATTTAGCAGGATGTTTAGCCTCTTCTCTGAAAAAGTTACTGAAAGTTAAAACATTTCTACTGAAGCACGTAAAGATAACACAACAGTGGATTATTTCAGAAAGGGGGAGCACAGCAGCTTAGAATCACATGGAGCAATTTGCAAAACTACAATCTCTCCATCAATTTTTTAAAGAATTTCAAGATTCGTTTTTCCAACTTGTATTGTGTAGGTTTGCGTGTCATCACCTCTAACCAGACATTGAGTTGTGGTTAGATTAGAGTGAAACTAAAGAACATTTTTAGGTCCCAGTATCAACTCAGATCATTTGCTCAATCAGCCCTGGGCTGGCCACTGGTCCTCAGGAGCCTCGACCTGTATTCCAGTTCTACCCGCCCAGCTTTGTCCTGATTGGCCGACTCTGGTGATTCCACATCCTGATTGACTGAACACACCTGATTCAGGGTGGTCAGCATCAGTCAGTCCAGGAGAGCTGGAACTCATAACTAAAGTTGATCAAAAACATGCTTCTTAGGCTGTGATTGTGTGCCCTGCAATAGACTGCTGACTTTTCCAGGATGTACACACCCTTTTTCCAACAGTAGCTGGGATAGGCTCCAGCAACCACATGATCCTGAAAGGTATATAGGACACTAAGAAAACAGATGGATTAACAATAACTAAAAGCATGTAGCTAAATAATGCAGAGCAGAGTGAGAACAAAGTAAGATTGGTGAAGGTGTAAATATGTTGTAACAACTTCACTGATTTGCAATGAGATGTCCAAAGTTGTTTAGGAATTTGGGAATGTCGCTTTTACTGCAAGCCACTTCTGTGCTAACACCGTTGTTGTTTCATTAGTTTAAGTCTCACAGATTTGGGCTTCGTCTGCAAATTGCAACTATAGATTAGATTGCATAGACTTTAATTTATCCCTCACTGGGGAAATTTGCTGCGTTCCAGACAGCTTTCAAGTCCAGGATGGAAAAGAAAAACATAAGGGAAGTAACACCCAACTATCCATCTATCCATCTTCAGAACCCACTGCATCCCTCTCAGGGTCATGGGGTTCGTTGGAGCCAACCCAGCTTTGTTTTTGGACTGTAGGAGGAAAGCGAAGTGCTTGGAGAAAACCCACACATGCATGAGAACATGCAAACTCTAAACCTGAACCTTCTCGGTGTGAGGCATAGCCCCTATCACCACCAAGCAGCCCTACGCTGTTATCTTTTGTATTTATTCATTTACAATTAAAGTAAAAAGGAAAAAAACAATTGAGTCATAAATTAATGATAAATATGTCAATTATTTAAAGCATTGCAAAGCCATAAGCGTTTTAACAAGAGTGTGAGGATTTTAAAATCTGCTTCGAGTTTCTTTTTGGACAGAAATCTTTGTAGTCATGATGACACCCTGAAGGTGAAAGCTTTTGGACTAAATGAAGCATCATGAAGCTAGCGTTGATTAGCGCCAGCGCTTAGTGAGAAAGTGTTTATGTTATCCTGGGGGCGGAGCAGACTCTTCCTGGAGGGGGCGGTTCTCACCTTGTGATGTAAGCATGTGATGTAAGCATCGTTTTTGTAGGTATGGGAGGGGCTGCTGCTGAGAGCGCGGGTTTTTAGAGGATTACTCAGAAATACGTGAACAGATCAAAATACTGCTTGTTCATAGTGAACAGTATAATGCACTTAAAAACTCAAAAAGTTGTATTTTATGGTACAGTCACTTTAAATGTTTTTCTAAAGTTTCAAAAATGTTAAACCATCCAAGTTTTGCTCTCTGTTCTAAGCATAGTTTATACTTTGCACTCTTGTGTGGACACAGAAACTACAAGAGAGCAGGTATGTTTTTGAGAGTAACAGGAAATAGGACAAAACTATCATTTTTGTTATGTTTTGATTTATTTTGTTATTTTATTTTTGGTTGTATGCTTCTTAAAACAGTGCCTGTGTTTTTTGAACAAATGGTTTGGCAAAGCTGGTGCTCTTATCAGAACCGAACAGGTGTGGGCCCGGCATAAACCAGAAGCTGCCATCAAAGCCATGAGTTTCTTGCTCTGCCTGCCACTTTGAAACTGGGCTGCACTGCTGCGTCTGCAGGGAGCAGATAATGGCCTCTGGATCCGTCACTTTTTAGGACAATGTGACCATTTGCAAAGAGCAGAGGCAGCAGATGCCCCAGTGAGTCAACCAGAGGTTAAAGAGTGAAAACCAGAAACATGTTTCTATAAGCCACGCCTTCTTTGTCCAACTGGACCACTAAAATAGAAGCTGATCTCAAGAGCAGCATTTGCATAAACCAGCTGGTTGCTAATTAGAAAGCCATCTAATGTCCCTATTTGAGTGTTTACCCCATGACAAACCCGCTAATGCTCTATTAAGGTGGCCGAATGAGGTGTGTCAACAATCGCAGAGGTCTTTGCCAGAAGAGGAGTCCAGAAGGGTTTTTAACCATCATTGATTACAGCAGTCAGAATTATCTGGGGTGTGTTTGCGGCATGTGTGTGAAACTGTGAATATGTCTCTGGTGCATGCTTTTTAACCCGTCATCTGACACATTTACCCAGATGTTCGCTCCACCCTGTAATGTCTTAAGCTTCCCAGCAGCTAATCTGTGGGCACACGCGCTCCATTTTCTCTATTACAGTGTTTTACAGCTTAGCGGGAGAAAAAAAAAAAACCTGAGGGAGCGCTAGACTGATTTAATAGGCGGTCCAAGCTCAATGACAGATGAAAAATACAGTGGGGGTCAACATGGACTCCAGCATCATTCTCCAAGGACACATGAGGAACAGCATTAAGAGCAAAAGGAGAAACATGCTGACTGACAGACCGTCACCCTCCGCTATAGCTGCCATGGAGAAGCTGAGAGGCTCAGGCCTCCTGAACAACACAGCTGCTGGTTTATCTAAATATTGGGCAGATACCAGAGATGTAATGACTCACCGTCCCCATGATTCCATTCAAACTTAGATTTTTGGATCATTTTGTTAAGGTCTAGTTTTTGATTAGTGTATTAGAAAGCAAAAAAATAACTTTTCTTTTTATTTGCAAATAAAAAAGTAAAAATTAATAATATTGTATCTTTCAGTTGGCCTACACTAAATCGGGGGTAATGCAATAAAAGAAAGAAATCGTCTTAAATTTAGCACAATTGTTTGATACTTTTAAGATTTTTTTTTTTTTGATAGTTGTATGTATATACATTTATCAAACATTTGCTCTGAGGGATTTTAACTTCTCTATCTTTAATCTCCTAGTCTTAACTACTTGATCTTGTGTACAACTTGCATATCAAGAAACTGAAGCCAAGGCCAGGCTGAAGGCTGTGAGAAGTTGATATAAAGCTGGAACTTGAAGAAACCAGCATCAACCCTCTTGTGCTGGGAGACAGAGAACCTGACATCAGTGATAGTAAAAACCGGTCTGCAGCTGTTTCTTTAGACCAGGAGTGTCAAACTCAATCGAACAGGGGGCCAAAATCTAAAACACACCTTAAAGGTCGAACAGGATGAACATTTACTGAACACTCTAAAACTAATTTTTAAAAGTAAAACTTTTTAACATAATTATGAATAAGATATATGGCATTAACTGCAATAATGCTAGAGTGATTGCTGTAAGCTGAATTTGGCCACTGAAGATGCTAGTGCTGATTGATGACGATGCTGAAGCTGATAGCTGAAAACGCTGAAGATGGCCAGCTAAAATATTAGCTATATTCCAAATTAGCCTAAAAGAACAGCAACAACAAAAAAACTTAGGCTAGCATGTAGCTGAAAAAAATCGCTAAACTTCAAATTATCAAAAAAAAAAAAAAAAACCTGAAAGAAGCCTAGATTAGCCAAAACAGCTAGCATGTAAATATTAGCCTATTTCCAAAGTAGCATAAAAAACATAAAAATAAAAGCCTACATTACTCAAAAACAGCTAGCATGTAGCTGAAATATGAACTAAAATCCAAAACAACCTAAAAACAAGCGAAAAAAAAACCTAAATTACCCAAAACAGCTAGCGTGTAAATATTAGCCTAACTCCAAAACACCCTAAAAATCTTTAGTAACGGCCAAAACAGTCAAAAAAGCAAAAAAAGCTAGCATAAAAAGTGCTGAATATTTTAATAGCCGAATCAGCTGAAGAGCTATGGACGTGCAAAAAACGTATACTCAAAAAAATTACAATAATAGAGAAATAAAGACGAAGTCAGTCACTATAAATATTCTATCCTCCCGTCATAGTTCAGACTGCAGAAGGGTGGAATAAAGAGTCACGTTCTATGAGGGTCTCAATCGGTGTTTCTGATCGTGTGTGGGGGGGCAGGTCAAATGTGGAGGCGGGCCTGATGCGGCCCGTGGGCCATAGTTTGATGACCCCTGCTCTGAAAACCACACAGGTTTTTCTGATTTTGGCTAAAAACAGCATAATCTTCATTTAAAGACCACTAAGAACACTTTTAGATTAGATCAAAAGATGATAGGAGTGATAAACTGATTTATTTTAACACTAATAAAACACAAAGCCCAGCAACACAGTGGTCAATGAAAAACAATGTTATTATGATATAAAAATACAATTATAGCAGGTTTGGAACACAGAGACTTTAACCCACACAGATCCCAACTTCACATCACTACAAATGTTTTCAACATTTCCAGTTTAATTGAAAAATGACAGCAGACTTTTTGCTGCAACAGTTCAGGATGAGGGGAACGATCAGCAAAGCATGATGAAAGCTGAAAGATGTGAAGAAGCACCGGCTTCACGCAGGGACCGACATGCAAAGGACAGCCCACCACGCACGCGCAAGCGCGCGCGCACAAAGGGAAACTTCACTGCAACATCCTCAGCATGAATGAATCATCAGAAACACAGATCTGTGAGAGGACAGATGATGGGTTTGCAACACAAACGCTTACCTGCCACCCACAAAAAAGAAAAACAAACCCGCACATAGTCTCTGCAGTTTAACCAAAAATAACAGAGATTAGCCTGTTTTTTATGATTGAACAATATCAGAACACAAAAACATGACTGAGGTGATGCTGTTTTCCTTCTAAATGCGGAGTTCACTGAGTTCATCTGCATCCAGAGCAGTTCATAGTGACTAAGTCGAAATCAGCTCAGTTTTCCAGAACAATCCTCTGAAATAATCCTTAAAATTCTTCTATTTCATCCACTTCTCATGATAAATGACTCAACGAATCAACAGTTTCTTTGTCTCTGGTGTGGAGGAGGGAGCCCGGCAGACTCTGGTGTTTGTCACCTGTTCTAAGTGGATGAAGATGAGACTAAATCCTCTGGCTGACCGTCTCACGCCTCTTCTTATTTCTGCGTAAGTCTGATTGTTTCAGGAGTTTGTGCTGTCTCATGTCCCACTTCCACGCAGACGCCCCCCTCCTCCCCTCCTCCCCGGCTCCTACACTAAACTGCGCAGAAATAAAACTATATCTTTTGGATGGCGAAATTACGCAACAAAAACAGACGATCACAAACCCGATTGATACGCAGTGGCGCGACGTCACGTCTGCGCGAGGAAGATGGAGTCAACACGAGCCCCCCCATCCAGAAAGAAACATGCAGCATCACGCCAGGCGGCCGGGATCATCCAGAAACTGTTTACATACCGGTCTGCGGGACTTCAGCGGAGAGGCGCGTCTACAGGCAGGAGACGGGTGTGCGCGCCAGTGCGTCAGACAGCGGGACAGAGGAGGAGATTTGGCACATTCGGAGAGGAGCGCAGCGCGCAGGGATGCGGCAACATCCGACTGAAGACAGCCGAGCAGCGACGAGCGCTCCAACCAGGGAGGGGCGCACCAGGCTCACACACTGCACCAGCAGTAACTCATTCGGTGCCAGGGCGCAGTGGGTGGGTGCACCACTTTAGTGCGCAGAGAGGGAGAGAGAGCAGCGGCGTGTCTCACGGCCGCGCGTCTTGAGGACTCATCAAAACACGGGCGACCAGTCATTTGGGGGAGTCTGTGTGTCTGCTGATCATTTAGAACGGCTATGAAGACCATCAATGACAGAAGTCCAGTGCAGAAAACACAGGAACAACTTATTGTAGGGTGAAGGAATGATTAATCAACCGAATCCACGAATCGATTTATATCCCTTCAATCCAACCAGATCAGATCATGTGGTCTAACATGTGTCAAAGTCGAGGCCCGGGGGCCGGATCCGGCCCTCCGGGTAATTCTATCCGGTCCTCAGATCAAAATATTTTATTGTTATTAACGGCCGATGTTATCTCTTGCACTTATTTCTAACTTATTATTTTGAAGAAATACAAGGAATCTGGAAAACTTCACCTGCACTGTTCAGGACCAGCTATTGATCTCTGAGTCACACTGCTGGAAGGTTTAGATTAAGATGTCCTGGTCCATTTTGGGTCAGTTAATTGGATCATTCAAAATGAGTGGAGATCAGACTGACAATCACAAATTATGATATAAATCTAATCACTGTTAAAACAAATTCTTACACATCGAATTTATTAAAGAAGAT
>NC_050517.1:4917954-4933038 GCF_002922805.2 Oryzias melastigma
TGTTAAAGTCCTTTCACTGAACTGGATCCAGACTGTATCAAAAGCTAGGCAACACATCCAGTTTAAAGGGAATTTTTCTTTGAGTTAATATTATTTCTACTGTCTTCAGAAGCAACTCTGAACAGTTCTGTTGAACAAGTCTGCATGTGACAAAAAGTATAGAATTGTTGCTTTACCCATTCTAATGTACCCTGCACATAGAAGAAATGCTACCACACAGGAAATGAATATTGCAAATTATACCTGAAAAACAACTATCACCAGTGCTGCTGCATGCAGCTCTGAGCTGATCGAGCCTCAAACTGTATCTCTTTGGCTGAAATGAATTCAGACTATTGCTGGTTCAACAGAAGGAATGAAGAAAACCATCATGACTCAGCGTGAGGGATCTAACCGGCAATGAGAAGATCACCACCAGAGACTTTGACAGAGCAAGAAGCATGCAAGAAAAAAAATCATTTGAACTTCAACATGCTGTAACTTGGAGGGTCATTTAGTCACATTACACTCTGATGAAAACTGTGTGTTTGGTATTTTCTTGTAGCATTTTTCTGATGATGGAGGACAAAAGTAAAGAAAATTACGATTTCTGAGCATTTTATATTCAAATAAAGAGCAGGACAAAAAAAACAGTAAGAAAAGGCAATTAAATAGATGTATGCATGTCATGAACAAGACAAAGAGATCCATGAACGTCTTTGTTTTCCTTGTCTGAGCTGGAATCTGGATCAGAACTGTATGACTATAGCTCTGATATTGCTCATCATTTTTGCTGCACTGCTAAATAATTAGATTGTGAGGGGGTGTAAACTAGCAGGAGAGTGCATATACAAATGGATGATGGGAAAAGGGGGGACACTTGCTCCACAGCAGGGGTCTGCAACATGCAGCTCCAGAGCCACTTGTGGCTCTTTTACTTCTCCATAGTGGCTCTCTGGCTGAAGAAAAATAAAATAATGTTTTTTTTTGTTTACAAGTAAAGGTTTCTAAATCAGCATTTAATAGTGTAAATGTTTAGTAATCATTCACACTATAGTGATTCTCCTGCTCCTTTCGCCGTCCTTTCTCCATTTTTTGGCATGTAAAACTAAATCACACTTTCAGCAATCTTGGTATCAAAACATTCAGCTCGTTCAGGACATTGTATTTTTGGTGTTTATAAACTTTACAGTTTTTGAAATATTCACCAAAATATGCCCATAGGAAATGAATGAGAAAGTCTTCAAAATTCAGAATTTTAAGTAGATTAGCAACAAGCCTTTAAATATATTCATGGGCAATGTTTGCATCTTTAAATTAATTTTTAAAAAATGGAGTTTAGCTTTTATTTTAGCAACAGGCTAATATGTTTGACTAATTTAGTTTACTGAGGAATTTTAGACTAATTTGGAGTTTGGCTAGTATTTAAGCAACGTGCTAGCTTTTTTGGCTAATTTGGCATCTACTGGGGTTTTTTGGGCTAATTTGTAGTTTAGCTCATATTTAAGCAACACACTAAATATTTCTTGACAAATTGGCATGTAATACAGATTTTTAAGCAATTTTGCTTGGCTACAAATTTTTCAGAAATTTCAGTCAACTTCAAAGTTTTTTCTTAGGTCTTTAACTAGATTTCCGGGCTTTTTAACAAGTTTAACATTTTGCAAAAAGCTTTTGTACTTTCAGCAAAAAGCTTCAACATCTTCATCACTTTCAGCAAAAGTCACTCACACTAGCTTTATCGCAGGTAATGCAACTTTTCTAGTTTGATTTAGATTAGTTCAAGGGTAACCAAGTTCTAAATCAGCGTTTTTTGGACAACAGTCCCACAACTCAGAGCTGAATTTCTAATGATCTCCTGCTGCTCTGCAGAAACTATGTCCTAGAAAACAACACAGGACTGATTTACCTAAAAATGGCATCACCATAACCAAAGCCCTCTGGGAACACTTTGAAAGGGGACTTAACATCCATAAGGCTTTACTTTCCAGCAAGGTCCTACTATTTGTCAAGACAGTAAAATGATTTGAGAAATGAAAGGAGCAGGTTTCCTCACATTTAGTGCTTTCAGAATCTAACATAAACAATAAAGCCTTGAAACAGATTTGCCCGTTAGAGGAGTGAGTGAACACTAGAGTCATGACCATGACACACAGTCCACTGTGAGGAATCATTTTGTTCCTCATTAAGGAGAAAGAACCCGAGGGAAGGCAAAGCAGCAAATAGATATGTAATATATGAAACTCCACTTGGATTAAAGCAATTTATTTAACAGTAATGTAAACAGCAGTTAGCTGCAAGCTGTCACTGTGAAATGGGTTACTGAAGGACTGAAAGTAACCTCTGAGGAAAAGGAGGAAGGAGGTTTTGACACAGGCAGAATACTTATACTCAGGACAGGAACATAATCCAAGATTATATTGATTCATTGATTCACCAATATATTCCAAACTTCACAGAAAACAATTATTTATTCAAAACTTCTACATTTAAAATGTATGAAAATCCTTCCTAAGGTTTTTATGTAAAAAAAAAAAGTTTTCAAATTTGCTTGCAATGAAACACACAATCAAGGATACAATTCTATGTTTATTTTTGACATTTATTTGACATGTTTTTTATTTAAAGTCCCATTCTGATCATGTTTTGATCTATTTTCAAAGTGTTCCCTGTGTTTTTTTTAATTATGATTTTGCTGTTTTTACCTAATTCTAGCGTTATCGCAGGTAATGCTATATATCTAGTTCATAATTATGTTAAAATGTTTCAGTTTTAAAGTTTTAAACTTGTAGTTTTAGAGTGATCAACAAATGTTTATCTTGTTCGGCCCGCGACATAAGGTGTGTTTTGGATTTTGGCAGCCCTGCTCTAACAGAAGGTTGTAACTCCTTTGGGTTTATATGTTCTGTCTTCCTCTGTTGTCTAAAAGAACACATTTTTAGATGACTGGCCTTTCATGAAATCCCTCCTCTCCTCTTTAACTCACAGCTGGATAGAGATGGAGGAGAAAAGGAAGGCATGAAAGCTTGAACGTCACACATGACAGGTGATAACTCCTCCAGAAAAGGCCAATGAGAAAGGGATCTTTTGAAAGTCTTAATTGGGGTCGCAGCTGAATTATGCAAAGCTGTGATATTGATCTCAGAGTTTGTTATTACTGTGGTCTGAGGGATGAGAGGAAAGTGAGGAGGAGACGGAACAACGCAGCAGAAGGAAGATCTGATCTGGACAGATTAAGCGACTTGGGATGTGAGACTGCTGAGACGGTGCGGACAGCCCATTAACACTGAAAACAAGAAAGCAATGAAGTTGTTTTCAGCCTCCCATATGGTGCACGACAGCAGTTCTGCATTCACACAGTTAATTTGCCGCTCCTCAGATAAAAATAGCTCAATTTAGAAGTCACTCCAGAAAGGGTGGGGGTGAAAGCTTAAGAAATGAATCATTCTTCTGGGATCAGCACTGCTGTGAGCTCCGGAAGGACAGTGGAAAACACAGCAGACACATGGATCCTCCATCATCTGATGTAAACATGCACTCCTTTGATTTCACACACTCACATCTGCCACTGCGCTCGATCCCAACGACACTGCTCAAATGTTTGTCCCTCCCAGTGTGACACATGACTTAACTTTTTATTTTTAAATGCTGTAGCTGCACAAAACGTTTACAGGTTGTCCTTAAAGACCCATTCTGATTAAAATTGCATTTTTTACATGTTCTTGTAACATTTTTCTGATGATGGAGAACATGTATATTATGTATTATACATATATCATGTAATATTAAAGCTGTGCTCATTAGTGTTTATTTATTCACATCAGTGTGAATCAGGAGCAGAGGAAAAATGCATTTTGGAAAAAGCCTGTAGGTGTGATAGAAGCTACAACAAGTCTCCCTGCTCTGCTCCATTCTGATGCAGACAAACAGATTCATGAACGTCTTTGTTTTTCTCGTCTGAGCTAGAATCTGGATCGAAACCAGGATCAATCACACAGGGGACCGAAATCCAGAACACACCTCAGGTCGCAGGCTGAACAGGATAAACATTTATTGAAGACACTAACGCTAAATGTTTAAAACTGTAAACCATACATTTTTAACATAATTTTGAACTAGATATAAAGCAGATGCTAGCTGAAATCATTGAAGCTAATAGCTGGAAACGCTGAAGCTGATGGCCGGCTAAAATATTAGCCAAATGCCAAATCAGCCTGAATAACTTAAAAAAAAAACCTAGGTTAGCCAAAGCAACTAGCATGTAGCTGAAAAAATAGCTAAACTGCAAAACAGCCTAAAAAACAAAAAAAAACCCTAAATTAGCCCAAACAGCTAGCACGTAGCTGAAATATTAGCTAAAATCCAAAATATCCTAAAAAATCTTAGTAAATGCCAAAATAGTCTAAAAACTAGCAGAATGACAATTTTTAAAACTTTTAAACTGTCACGTTTTAACACAATTATGAATAATAAAAAGGAAGGAATATTTTACAGAATAAATCAACTTAAACGTTAAACGTAGTTCACTTTCAGCTTATCCTTTTCGGGGTCACCACAGCGTAACATCACCCACTGTTTCGCATCAGTGATTTGTCAGAGTTTTTACGCCGGATGCCCTTCCTGACACAACCCTGTACTTGAGGGGCACAGGGACCCAGTTAGGCAGCAGCATCAAGGGTCTTGACTAGAGACCCAATCTGGGTGGGGATCAGTGGACGACCCTGGGAATCGAACCCAGGGCTCCTACATTACAGCCCTTCACCTAGCCCACTGAGCCACTTAAAACTTTAAAACCATAACTTTTTAACACAATCATGAATAATAAAAAGGCAGGAATATTTTCCAGAATAAATCAACTTAAATGTTAAATAACTTTGAATGTTTTACTCTCCATAAAAATGTATTTTGTCCAAATTATACAAGTTAGAAATGAGCGCAAGATAACATTGGGCCATTAATAACAATAAAATAAAATGATCTGGAGGATATTACTACCCAGAGGGCCGGATCTGGCCCCCGGGGACTTGAATTTGACACATGTTAGAGAAATCGAAGCAAATAAGGAATCACAGAACAAGCTCATGTTCCACCCTGAGACTAGGAGGTTGAGGGGAATAAATCCACTCTGCATTAACCCTACATAACCATTCATAATAAATTGGATACATGCAATCCTGAGACCCCTATCTCAATAGATGAAGATCCAAACTTTACTTATAAACCCATTATTCATAATTTGGTCCATGTTTTCCGCCCTGTTGTTAATCATCATTCCACTAGGGGCAGTAGAAGGACTTTTCCTGAACATCTCAAAATGGCTGCTTCCATGAAATCTCTTGGCAGAAAAAGTTAAGCTAATTTTCCAAACTTTATAGTGAAAAAAACTCATTATTTGCTATAAAATGTAAAATTTGTTGATAATTAACTTTTTATATGAATCTGTTCACAGTTACAGCCTGTTAAAATATGTAGATCAAATATGAGACAGTGGGTAAATAAGGTACTTTCGTTACTGAATGCTCATGTCAATATTTTTACATCTTGAACTAACATTGGAACAAAAACTTACCAAATCATCCAATGTATCATTACTGATACTATCTAAATCTCATTAAAAATTATATCGCAACATTTTTAGTGGATTTTATCAAAAAATGAGCAATTTCTCAATGACTCCCATTTTGAAGCCCAAAATATACATATAGACAGTCACAAACATCCTTACTAACATTTATTACTTTCTACAGGTCACATCTGTTTACGTATTTTTAAATGTAACAAATTACAGAACTTTGGTTAATTGATCCAATGTCTCTCTTTTTACAGTGTAATCATTGTTCCAAAAAAAATCTATATGACAAATATATGAGAGAAAGTATCCTCAGGAAGAATTTAAACTATTATTGTGATTCATTAAACTGTCGTATTTCTGATGAACTCTCATCATTTGCATCCATTTGTCCATCCATCTCTCAAACCCACCTAACCCCTTTTGGGGTCACGGAGATACTGGAGCCTATCTCAGTAACTGTTAGGTGAAGATGACTACACCTTGGACAGGTAACCAGTCTGTTGCAGAGTCACAGAGACTCACATTCACACCTAAAGGTCAATTTAGACCCACCAATGAACTATGGAGCATGTCTTTGGACCCCAGAGAAGACCCAAACACAGGAGAACACGCAAACTCCATGCAGAGAAGATTCCGCTGGAATTTGAAACAGTATGTTCTCACTGAGACAAGAGTGTTAACCACCACCAGTCGCCCATATCATCACGTATCAGGCAAAACTTGAAAATAGATTGTCAATCACAATAACAGTTTCAGGCCTAACACACAGCGCATTTAAGAACTGAAAGGAAATCTGTGTCAACAAGCACCGTTTTCTCAATTTTCAGAGAATCTAAAGCTGATACCTGAAATGTTCCTTTAAATCTTGGCTCAGACACTCCAGAAAGGCTTCTTCTGCTCTCCTGAATGAGCATGAATCCGGTTAAATGTATCTTTTAGTCCAACATTGCTCTGCTACAAATGCACATGCTGCTTTCACACACATGTGACGGGCTGCACAACCTCAGAGATTATAGGGCTGCCTGTGATGACGCTGCACTTTAATCCCGTTTGGATTAGCATTAGTAAACACACTATTGTGGATTCAATCACATTCATTCAGCTTCACGTGGAAAGGTAAAAAAATCACATATAAAAGCCTCAAAGGCTAAAAACAAGAGCGCAGATTCTAAATGTTTGCAGAGGCGGAACATACCACAGGAAAACAGTTAATGACTTAATTATTGAACAAAAAATTAAATCTGGGTCAGGCACGAGTTTTTCTTGGTGACTTTTACATATTTATGTTGTTCCAGACATCAATTTTTAACACAAATCAACATAGAAGAAAACTAAGAAGAAAAGATTTATCAGAACTGTTTAATTAAAATAATTGTGTGACAGACAAATTCAGGATGAAACTATGATCTCCTAGAATTACGTTATTTAATTTAATTTAACTGAGGAATCATATTAACTTACAAATAACAACATGTAAGATTCGAAGCCAAAATGATTCCATTAAATCAGGGCTGTCAAACTCAATCACACAAGGAGTGAAAATCCAAAACACACCTTAGGTCGCGGGCCGAACAGGATAAACATCTATTGAACACTCTAAAACTACATTTTCAAACTTAAAAAGTCACTTTTTAACATTACTTTGAATAAAAACAGACAGGAATATTATTATAAAATAAATCAACTTAAACCTTAAAAAAATTTCAATATTTTACTCTCCATATTTGTTCAAAATTATACAAGTTAGAAATAAGCGTAAGATAACATCAACCCATTAATAACAATAAAATAAAATGACCTGGAGGGCCGGATCCGGCCCCCGGGCCTTGACTTTGACTTATGTTTTAATTTCAGGGTTATGAAACAAAATCATTGTTCTGACAAAAATATGATTTTTTTTTTTTTTTTGTAGAAATCATTAATCTAAGATTTCTTTGGAAAAATGTCCTTTCTTTTCCTTGGAGCTCTAATAAGAAAAGACACAACCTGCTGGACTGGAATAATGTTGTCAAATACAATGATTCAATTCTAGTTTACAAAATTCTTCATTGCCTGGCCCCTCCTCCTCTACAGACATTTATTACAAAAAACACAAACAGGGCTACTAGAGCTGTTTCCAGGGGTGACTGCACTGTTCCTCTCAGGAAGAGCGCCTTTAGTCAGGCTGTGTTCTCCTTCAGGGCGTCTCACACCTGGAACTCAATTCCCACAACAATAAGACAACTGACAACTTTGAGCTCATTTAGCAAACAGATAAAATCATGGCTTTTAGACAATCAAAACTGCCACCACGGCTCTGTATGAACTGCTATTTTTTTTTTTTTTTTAAATGTTAAATGTTGCTTTTATGTTTTCTGAATTTCCTGTTGTGTATTTCTCTATTGACAACCCAATTTGTTTTTTCTGCTGTTTTCAGACTTCTGTATACCTTTTATGTATTGTTTTAACTTGTACTTTTACTTGGAGATGAACAACCTTTTCCATAGGGACTAAAGATGGAAATTAGTCTAAAAGACTATAATCTTATATATTTGCATTTTTAAATGTTTTATTAATATATGCTGTCCCTGTCTTAAATAAACAATCAATCAATCAATCAATATTCTGCTTTATTCCTGATATCCTTTTAGCGTAACTTTATGCTGGACTACAACACCCACCTTAGTGGTTCATGTGTCGAACCATCTTTAAGCTAAAAGTTTTTTGACTCCTGGAACATGTTGGATTTCTTTTAAACTTTAGGCTTTGCCATCCATTACCACATTTTCATGTTTTGTTTAGAGTTGGGCACCAATTGGCTTTTATTCGATTTCGGTACTTCAGTAATAAAAAATAATACCTATATCTTCCCAAATCAACACATTTTCACATTTTCCGTGTGAAATTGGTGTTTTGGGTGTGGTTATTTTTTGATGTGCTGGCTGCATTAAATCAGAGCTCAACAACCTCTCAGCTGCAAACCGGTGCCCCACCACTCTTTCACTGCGCAGTGAATTCGCTGTTCGTCGCCTGTCAAGCATGCGATCCTAAGCTAAACACCGTGGCTGTGTGTGAATGTGTGTCACACTTCCAATGAATGGAAGACACAGATGATGTTGATCAGGTTTATTTATTGTGAGGAGCTCTACAAAAATCTACCAAAAAAGAAAGAAATCCTTCAAAGGTTTTCTCGTTATTGGGGCTTTTATCCCGCTCAGGGGT
Organism: Oryzias melastigma; assembly: GCF_002922805.2. Taxonomy (NCBI): domain Eukaryota; kingdom Metazoa; phylum Chordata; class Actinopteri; order Beloniformes; family Adrianichthyidae; genus Oryzias; species Oryzias melastigma. The sequence continues at coordinate 4,926,707 of NC_050517.1, forward strand.
GTGTCTGGATAACATCCGCTTCCACAGTGTTTCTGTGTCTCTGTGACTGAGTTTGATGGTTGTCTATAGTCTCCATGAAAATAAGTAAAATATCACAGTGCAGGAGACCCGAGCAGGCTGCCCACGCTCCACGCTGCGGTTGTCTGTCTGCCAGCGTATTGATCACCTGAGCTCTGCTGAAGTCCAGGAGGCAGCAGCCAGAGAACCGCCACATACTGGATTCATATTGGATTAAGATTTTACCAGCTGATCGGGTCACTGAAAACGTCCCGTGCCCAAAGCTGAGTTCCTGATTGGCTGATGTGACGCAGCGACCTGTCAAACTCCTGTGACCTGCTGTGAAATCCAGGCAGACATTTGAACGCTGCACACTCTTGCCCCGTCAGCAGTCTTATATGAGCCCGCCCAGGCAGAAGGATTGGGTAGAACTTCAAAGTACTGAACAGAGTAGAAGTGATTGACATGTCCTCAGAGAAATAGACCTTCAGTGAAACTAAGCACCAGAATGAGGAACCGTTTGCAGCAGCTTCTTTTGGTTTCAGTAGAACAGCGTAAATCATAACGGTTTCTACTTAGAACCAGAATTCGGTGCCCAACCCTAATTTTGTTGCAGTACCTCTGCTGCATTTCACTATTCTCTCTCTCTTTGTTCCCATTGCCAAATATCTTCTCCAAGAGTGCTATTAAACCTAAACTCCTCTGTTTTCTTCACCTGAGGCTTACTTTGGATCAATTCCTTAATCTCCAGGCATCATGTCCACTGTGCCTGAAGGACCTGAACTTCCTTCACTTCCAGTCTGGGTGGAAAATCTTTCTATCTCCATCTTCACAACTCATGTTCACAAGGAGCTGATGGGATTACAAATGTGTCTCAGCTGCATGCGGCGTTCAGCTTCAGCGTTGGCGCGCCCGTGGTAATGACTCTGAAGGAACAAGGCAGTCATAATTGCTAACAACACTCAACCAGAAACAAATATCAAATTTTCATAAACTGCTAAGCGGCTGAAGCCTGTCAAGCTCCAGCCTACTCGCTGCCCTCAGGCACCAGGGAGCGTTTTACTAGAAAGCACAAGACAAGACGATGTGCACGGAGGCAGAAAGAACAGACGACTAAGTGCAAACTTCCTTTTTTTTCTGGTTTAACTCGGAGTCGGAGAAACAGAAACCGACAGGCCCTCAGACGCTGTTATAATAGCTGCTGCAGTGCGGACAGTGAAACCACAGTGAGCGCACGTTCTCTCATGAGTGTTGGTCAGAGGAATGTGCAGGTTTTCAGGAAGGCTTTTTGGTGAGATTTGTGTCAAAGAGTTCGCTGCAGACACCCATTGTATTCCAATACGCTGTAGGAAGGAAGGAGAAACTTTATTGTAGTGTGTCTGGGGATAACTCTGCCAGGATTGAAACTGATCGCTCGCAGCTCGCACAAAAAACAGCCCAGACGCCGAAACGATCGCTCCATGGCGCGAGCCGGCCAAGGAGGTCCGCGGCACTTTGCGTCCGGTGGGAACCACACCATAGGTTAACAAGGGCGCAGAATGGAAGCGGCCTCCAAAGGTGTCTGGTCTATTTTGTGCGCGAGCCACGAGCGATCAGCTTCAATCCTGTCAGGAAGTTACATCAAAATATATGAGAAAATCCAGTTTATTTTCAAAATATATCCAATTATTCACAATAAAACTCCACAATTGACAAATGTGATCATGTTTTTGTATTTAAACAGGCTGCAGAGATGAAAAATAAATACACAATCCCAACATACACACACGCAGATCAATGTAGTGGGCTGACTCCGGAGCGGGGCGGGGGGCGCGGGGCGCGGGGCGCGGGGCTGGGTTTTGGGTGTAAAAAATCAACAAGAGAGGCAGAGAGCAGTTCTTCTCAGCAGAAACGAGGTCATATTTTTAGGTTATTAATTTTCCCATGATGGCAAAAACAAAAAAAAAGCTCTAGCAGAAGTGCCTGTCGACCGTCTGGTGTGAATTGCAGGACAGAGCGGATCACTCTTCACTCCGCGTCCAGTTTGAACCTAACTTAAATCTTCATGAGGGCTTAATTGTCGGGAGACGTTTCAACTTTTGAGCTCCTTCTCTTACTCTTTTGTACATTTTTACACATTGAATTCAATCACTGAATCATTGAATCATCAATCAGTCTGCATTAAAATATTTCAAGAGATAATAGTTGTTCAAATATTTAACCGTTATACTCAAGGAAAATGCCTTACAGACAAGATCTTCAGCAAATGTACAGCTAGAAATATGACTGAAAATGTTATGAAGTATATGACTGATTTTATGTAAATTCACCGTTTTTTCTTTAAGAATCTTTTCTTCTTTTCTCATTTAGCTTTATTTGATTTCTAAACTCCAAAAACCTGTTGTGATGGGGAAAAAGAATGTTCAGAGCACTGCCTAGGGCTAAAAAAATGTGAACCAAAACAGCTAGCATGCAGCTAAAAAAACTAAACTTCAAGTAGCCTAAAAAAACTAAATTAGCAAAAACAGTTAGCATGTAGCTGAAATATTAGCTAAACTTCAAGATATCCTGGGCCCCAAATAATCCAAAAAGCTAGCAGAATTCAACATTTTAAAACACTAAAACTGTAACTTTTAAACATAATTATGAATAATAAAAAGGCATGAATATTATTCCAGAATAAATCAACTTAAACCTTAAATAACTTTCAATATTTTACTCTCCATAAAAATATATTTTGTCCAAATTATATAAGATAGAAATGAATGCAAGATAACATCGGGTCATTAATAACAATAAAATAAAATGATCTGGAGGGCCGGATTTGCCCCCCGGGCCTTGACTTTGACTCATGTGACCTATCTGGTTTTGTGTGGCTTTCTGGAAAACTTGAAATGTTTGATTTTAGACGCATAGTGAAATTTTTTTTTTTTTTTTTTTTGAACTTCAAATCGACCCCAGCCCCACATCAGAGAGGAAAACGGTTATGTGTCCTTAAGAAAAAGTTTGAGGACCCCTGTTTGATTTAAAACTGTTGAAGAGTTAAAAAAATGTTTACTATTGCTCTTTAGAGTTTTATCTGCTGTTTTGTAGCCTATGAACTTTAAGGTTAAACTGTATCAACTCTCTGCATTAATTTGATTTATTTGGCTCCTCTACTTGAGGTAAACACTTTTACCTAACTTAGTGCTTATCTGGTGTTTTTTTTTTTTATGTTTTTATTTATTTTTTCAAATCTCAAGCATATTTGAGCATCTTCAGGGACCAGCTTCAGCTGTCAGTATTTTCTGCAGGACATGCAACTTCAATTTAACCTTTATCTTCCATTTCCATGCAAAGCAGGCTGAGATATAACCAATGTTAGGTATTTATTATCTCACTGCAAAATAATTTCCCTGATAGCTTACTGCAGCAGCACAGGTACAAAAGTCAGCAGATTGAAAATGAACTGTGTGGGAGCTGAGAGGAGGGGCAGAGAACAGAGGAGGGGGGTTCACATTAGTAATATTTTTAATGAATGTTTCCTATATCTGGGAATAAAGGTGTAGTTCCTTCAGAATTGTGTTTTAAACAAGGCTCAACTGTATAAGGTAAAAGCGTCACTTGGCATAATTATTTTAGCATCTATTTTCAAAGTCTTTAAAAGTCAAATGTTTAAATGTAGTTTTCTAACATTTTTTTCATGGAGGTCAAATTAACTGAGACAGGAAAAAGCATTTCTGAATATGTGTTTGCGGTTAGACTGAATGGTGGAGGGGAGGCTGAACAGCAACACAACCCAAAAACAATAACTGTAATTTAAGTGTGAAGCACTTATCAAGGTTCCAGGAAGTTCAGGAGCGAAATACAGAAAGTAAGTGAACAAAAGTGAGGACATTCAGTCTGACCTTCACTGCTTTACCGAACACAGCGCTGAAGGAAGAAGGACCTTTGGTGCATCACTTGACCTACTTGAACACAAACGAAAATATTGAAATTTGAAAATTTCCTTTAAATTCTAGGATGGGGGTCTGCAACCTTTGGCTCTGGAGTCACATGTGGCTCTTTAACCCCTTCATAGCAGCTCTCTGGCTAAAGATAAATACAGTATTTTGAAAATGTCATATATATTTTGTAAGCATAAAAAAGTTATAAAAGTTTCAACTCCTTCACAAACAGTTGAAAGACAGACAGTATGTATCTAGTTTGGCATTTAGCTAATATTTTAGCTGGCTATCAGCTTTCAGCGTTTTCAGCTATTAGCTTCAGTGATTTCAGCTATTAACTTCAGCGTTTTCAGCTATCAACTTCAGCATTTTCAGCTAACAGCTTCAGTATTTCAGCTATCAGCAATATTCAGCAGCCAAATTCATCTTACAGCATTCACATTAGCATTATCACAGGTAATGCTATATATCTAGTTCATAATTATGTTAAAAAGTTATGTTTTTAAAGTTTCAAAAATGTAGTTTTAGAGTGTTCAATAAATGTTTATCCTGTTCGGCCTGTGACCTAAGGTGTGTTTTGGATTTTGGCCTCTTGTCCGATTGACTTTGACACCCCCCCTGCATAGGTTCTTTTCCCAGTACTGCCTGTCGTTCTGTGACCCGCTGATCTGGTTTGTAGAATGCAGTGTAAAAGCAGAGAATACTACGACATTTTCATGTGCAGAGCATTATGTTGCAGTCTCTGGGGCTTCTGGCTATAAATATAAAGAAATAAAATGGAGCCAGTCGTATACGGTACCTCTGCACTAAAGGAAAGAGCTGTGAGGTTCCAAACCGTAACATCTGCTGAGGCTGCGCTGAAGCGATTCCCACAAGGCCACGCAGCAGAGCTCAGCGCTGATAAAATCTCCCACCTCCAGTGCTCAATATAGAACATAGACTTATAGTTTGAGGAAGTATTTTATAGTCAGGAATGATTAGCAGTGAGAAAAGGAAGGAACCAACCAGTCATAAAAGCAAAGAACTACATCTTTGGATGACTGCTGCTGTCACTGAGTTAAAGCACCAGCCTGAGTCTAATATCAAAAAGATTAAAAAATAAAACATTTGCTATCACTCTTTATTATAAACTCAACCAGAGTAAAACTGCTTTGGTACTGTTGGATCCTGAATGTGGGTCAAAGGCCACATTTTCTTCTACACTTTGAAAAGGGAGAAACGACTCATGCACAAAAAATCACCCTTTGTGTTCTTCTCAAGAAGTACAAAAACAGGATTGTTTTGGTGATTAGCTGATCCATTCAGTGTTTCTTTGGAAAAGTCTGTGAGTCATGATGGTTTTGGCAGCATTTATTTTTCTGTTGTATACTATCAGTGTCACAGAGGCGGTAAAATATTTAGCAAAACACTTTCTGAACAAACTGAACAATCATCCTTTAGAATTGTTGGTCACAGTGTTTTGTTATATCTCCATTTCACCACGATGCACTGTAAAGGTGTAGCCAGTGAGTTATATCTCTAGAGATGACACGCTAGCTTGTTGCTTACGCAAACTTGGTCACCATATTGGAATGGTTTAGATGTCTGTTTACTGCTGTGCTACAATTGCACAAACAGATCTGGAAAAACTAGAATGTGAGTTTTCACTAGTAAATGATTGCTGTGATAAAGGAGAACTTCTAGAAAACATTTGAACAAGATCTGAGTGAGTTTACTCTCAATAATGAATGTTTAGGATGATCTTGTTGTCTATTCAAAGTCAATCAAAAGTCAAAAGTCGGATCAGACCGTGTCATGCTGATGCGGCGCGGACCGGACCATTTCAACGGGCGCTAGCGGTCTGCGGCGATGTTGGCTACCCACTGATCCATTTATAAGCACAGACCGAGGAGTCTAACAGTTTGTGTAAATGTTAGTCTGCGTGTAGATTTGAATAAAATCACAATAATTCATCAGGCATGCATTGCATTTCTATATAATAACCTATTTCTTTAAAAAGAAGTTTGAAATGTCGTAAAAAAAAAAATATTACTGCCATGACCTGGAAATCATTTCTGATGATCAAAGTTTTTCCTTTTTAAATTGGACCAAAATTAAGCATTTTATGGTCATTTTACTGTGTCTGCTAAACCATGTTTCATTGTTTTCATATCATTCCAATATGGCGTCACTCTTTACGTGTCAATAGTAACAATTTTAACAATAGTAAAAAGCCTGAGTGTCATCTCTACTGATATTAACCTCATTGGGTGTAACAAGTAATCCACTTAATCAACGAATCGATTTATATTCCTGTGGTCCAATCAGATCGATCTGTCTTCAAGTTGTTAATTGAAGCGACCTATCCCGTTATAAAATTGTTTTGAAATGAAATAAATTTATGACATCATTATTGGAAAATACCAGAAATGTATGACATTCATCTCAGAT
>NC_050517.1:4933061-4955664 GCF_002922805.2 Oryzias melastigma
ACACACACACACCACCTTCTCTTTCTGTCTCCTTTCGTCTAGTTCTGTCTGAGTGGCTTAAACTAAAATTAAATAAAGTTCAGTTACAAGAGTTTAAATTAACACAAGCAAAACCTTTCCATCACAAGAGCCACAAACAAACAAACAAATTAAAATTCTTAGGGGATTGGAAATGTTGAACATTGTGTTACCAGTTTTTTACACAACTTTTCATTTAAAATGTAACTTTGATTTAAACAAAGCTGTTGGAATCTTTAATAGTTGTGCAAATTATTGCAAAATAACCTTCTGATGCTAAAAGAAATGTACTTTTGATAATTTTCCAGCTCCATTTCAAACCATTTTGACACATTGACACAAAGAGCTTTTTCTCAATGTTTCTATCATTTGCAAATGTTAAGTTTCACATCATTCAGTTGATGTTGGAGAGGTTTCCACAGCAACCTCCATAAACAGCCCGTTCCCCAGGTGCCGGGGCAAATTGGCTCCACCGGTGACTGTGGATCATTAATCATTCTGTCCTGCCCCCGGGACAACTGTCACCTCTGCTACATCCACATCAGACGACACAGCAGGGATCCGATTTCTCTCATGTCTGTGTCGCTAAACATTGATTATACACAAGTACACACTTCTGAGGTGAAATATTCTTTAATGTAAGCTTAGAACGTAGCAGCCTGCATGATTGAGCAGCAGCATCTCTGCTGCAGATCATCTTTGAAGCTTCTTAAGAGGGATTTGATCGTGACTTAGTCGCTCTTGAGTAAGCCATCTTACCCATGGCAATGTGTGTGTGTGTTTGCACATCCAAGGTGTGCATGTAGGATTCACATGTAACGATTACATCAAATTTATTCTCACACTTCTTTTTCTCTCTTTCCTCTCACATCTCCCTCAGCAAGATTTAAAAAAGGAAAAAGGATGTGGCGTTATTTCACTTCAAAGGATCTCTGAGCCTTTGGGAGATTGAGGCCTGTTTTGTCATAAGCCAATAGGAACTCTATGCGGAGTCAGAAATATTTCAGAGAACTTCCTGTTCCAAATGACTAAAGCACTAGTTTAAACTGACAGATGACACTTTTTAGAGTCATCTGCTCAGATGTTCTTCCAAACACTTTATCTTTGGATTGTTGCAGGACAAATGATGTGAATCAACTCATCACGGATTATCTGGGATCTGTTCAACTCCTCCTCGATATTATAGGAATAGGCTTGGTGTAAAATGTCAAAGTGGGTCAACCAGTTGGTACCGAGTCCTGGGATGGCCAAAGTTGGACTGGTTGAACTTGCTGCAGAGCAGTGGTCCCCAACTTTCTTCAGGCCAGACCGGTCTAAATTAGACGATATTTTCATGGACCTGTGCGGCCGAAGTCGGTATTTTTAAGCGTCCGGTTTATGACAATCTATTTTCAAAATAAAGATGTTACTACAAGAAATGTATACAAATACCAAGAGGTGGAAAGAAAAGGATCAAAAATTCAAAAATTTGAGCAGAGTCAGTGCTACATCACAGCTTAGGAACAAGTTTAAGGCCACGTAATCGTTCGTCGTTGTTATGACTGATAGACTGTGAAGGTCTCATCTCAAGGGAAATGTGCTGCAGCTCAGAATCGGGTCAGAGTTCACATCCAGCGGTTTTTGAGTTCACATTTCACATTTTGCTTGAATTAAAGGTTCAAACATGCGTAATCCCACTTTATGAAAAATTTTTTTAATTACAACTTTAATCTTGTAAATTTACGAGAAAAAAATGCTAAATTAGGAGAATAAAGATATTTATGACTTTAAAAGTCATAGGATAAATTTACGACTTCTTTTCTCGTACATTAACAACTTTTAATCTCGTAAATTTAAAGTTGTACATTTATAAGATTTAAGTTGTAGTTTTACAAGAAAAAAAACTTGTAATAATACCTTTTTTTTAGGTGGCCCTAATACCCCGTCTTATCTTTGCAACAGTCAATCCAGACTCCGATTTTCAAAGACTGATCATAATTTGTCTTTACATAAATCCTCTTTCTTTGGGTATTTTTTTTCTACACAAAGGAACATTTTCTGTGCTGAAGTTTCTGAACCTAGTTCAGTCTTGCTGCAGGAAAACTCCCAGATGTCTCAAAGTTTCCACAAATCAGCAGCTTTATGTGATTGAATCTTCATTCTCTTTAAAATGTTTGAACTTTGTGATGAAGATTTTTCCTTTAACATCAATCTGGAGGCTAACAACCAGACGCTACAGTAGCTTCAGCTACGTCTCACTTTTAAGGTGTGATGGATAAATAAAGCAAAGAAAAAAAATGATGCCATTGTTGTAAAACTGGTATTTTCCAAATAAAAAAAAAACATGAATCCTCTGTGTAAGTAACTTTATTATCTGTGTCTGTAAAACAGTCAAGAGTCTGTCGCTGCTTATCAGACAGAGCAGCTTCTGCTACATTAGAACTGTCTCGATAATTCCATATGTCGAGGAAAACTCACGTTGGTGTCTGTAAACAGCAGCTTTATTGTTCTTTGAAGTTGAAGGTTCTTTTTAGGTTTCTTACCGACTCTCCTCCCCAAATACGTTTTATCGTTTGGGTTTTGTATTTAGCTTTGAGCTACTAGCTTAGCGATCTAGTTAGCCATTGTAGTTAAGTCACTAGACTTGCTTTAAGTCACGTGACCCAGATGTTGAGAACAGAATCTGGAAGTCTTTCAAAATAAAACTTCCTTCAGGATCAGAAAAAAACCCGAAATGGAAATAATATGAATGAGCACATTTATTTATTTTTCTGCCTGCAGCCCGGTACCAAGTGACCCGTGGGCCGGTGCCAGTCTGCAGCCCAGGGGTTGCGGACCACTTCTAATTTTCAAGGCATAAGAGTATGAACGTATTTACTTAACATTTGTTTTATTAAAGTTCAACAACAGATCTTCATTTTCTTTCTCATTCTTTCTCTTCTCTCCCTACCTCTTTCTTCTAGCACCTCCTAGTGGCTTGGAGTATACATAAGACAAAAGACACAACATCATTGCCATAGAGTTTGTATGTAGAGCCTGTAAACCAGGGGTCTCAAACTCAAATCAGCCGGGGGCCACTACAGGCGGCGTCTAGTTGAGGCCGGGCCGCATCAGGATTTTCTCAAGAAAATCGCTGAGAAAACATTCCAATGTTCTTAAATATCTTTATTTTTAACACAAAATAATGAAAAAATAATGAACGACGTGTATAGATCTTTGTCCGTGTTGATTTATATATATAAAAAATAAGGGTAGTTAATGTCCGTTTCTGAAATAGTTTATATTGAAGATTAAATTTAAGATATATTGCTAGGGGGTAGGATTAAAAAAAGGTTTTTACACTTCTTCCTACTCCATTTCGAACTACATAATTGAGGTGTAATATTTTTACATATAATATATGTAGAATTTTCTGTTGTTGTTTTCTTGTTTTTTACCCATGCATTAAAAGATGAATAAAAAAAACAAATAAATTAGTAATAATTAAATAAAATAATAATAATGACCAAACAACAGATACAGACAACTGAAGAAACCACATATTGACTGACTAGAGAAAACTCATTATTTGTGTTCAGTTTCAAATGTCTGTATTAACAGATCCTCCTTCAGAGTTAGAGAAGCCCCGGTAACGAGAAAATCTTTGAAGGATTTCATTTTATGTAGATTTTTGTAGAACTCTCCTCACAATAAATAAATCTGACCTTCAGTGGTGGACAAAAGTGTTGGTACCCCTCAGTTAAAGAAGGACAAACCCACAATTCTCACTGAAATCACTTGAAACTTACAAAAGTAACAATAAATAAATAAAAATTGAAAATTAAACAATCAAAATCAGCCATCACTTTTGAATTGTTGATTAACATAATTATTTAAAAAAGCAAAGTAATGAAACAGGCCTGGACAAAAATGATGGTACCTCAATGAAAGATTGAAAACTATTTGACCAGAGTGACATGATTAACTCAGGTGTGTCCTTTAATTGACATCACAGGTGTTTTATTTATTGTTACTTTTGTAAGTTTTGAGTGATTTCAGTGAGAATTGTGGGTTTGTCCTTCTTTAACTGAGGGGTATGAACACTTTTGTCCACGTCTATGTGTCTTCCATTCATTGGAGGTGTGGGGTGCTCGTGCGCGCGGCGGCTGCATCAGCGCGCATGGGGGGGGGGGGGCTGCTTTCCACGGGGGTTCTATTCAAACGCGCGTAGCAGAATATCGGACTTCTATCGCGTTTACATGGACTGGAATGCGCGCCGACACAGCCGGTGTGTGAACCTTAAAAGTCACAGACACGCGCGCGCACGTGCGAGCCAAGCTCAGGATCACGTCTGACAGGCGGGTGCAGCGGATCGCCGCGCGGGGCGGGCTTACAGGTTTGAGGATCGGAGCTTGTGGAGTTCTGGTTAGGAACAGTCAGCACGTCAAAAAACGTATTCCTCGACATCATATCTGTCTCTCATTCATTCTGAGAGAGACATCCACAGACGGAGCTGGTAGCCCCTTCGACACGCGGCGACAGAAACACATTTTTTGACGAGCCGCGAGCAGCAAATTCCCCGCGCGGGGCACGAGAAATCGCGTTTGGTGCTTCCTGGCTCCTCCTCCGCCCAGCTGATTGAAGGAGGGAATGAATGATAGACAGAGGCACTGGACAGACCGCCGATGTCCCGCCTCCAGAGTCACATACCTCACTGTGATTGGTTCATTCAGCTCTGCACATAACAACTGTCATTCATATCAGCCTTGCGGGCCGCACTAACAGTAATCTTTCATATGAAGACGCGGGCCGCAAATCATCATCCTGCGGGCCGCAAATGGCCCGCGGGCCGCGAGTTTGAGACCCCTGCTGTAAACTGATTTATAAACTTGCTTGGCGACGTGTGTATGTGAGAATTTGGAACACAGAAGCCTGAAATGCGTATTTACGTCTGTTTACATAGACTTCTCATTAGAAGTGGTCGCTTGAATTAACGATCAGTAGGAAGTCGTATTGTCCCTTCAGAGAAATTAGGCTATTTGTATCTTTGAAAAGCAGCTGCTTTAGAAAGTGTTACTTGAAAGAATTCAAACAGGCAAAGAGAGATCCCGTCCAGGATAATCAATAGACCCCCGACAACCTGGTTTGATAAATTTGGGTCTCTCCTTTTCACTGTGTCTCCAGAACGATCAGATCAGTCAGCAGGAAGCTACCCTCTGCTTTCCCGCTTCAGAAATTTTGCTGTCAACCCAAAGCAATGTGATCCCCATATCTATTTCTGCACTGCAGCAATTGGATTAGCCTCCATCGAAGGGTTATTGATTTGTCTTGTGAGCTAAGAAGAGGCTGGGGTGATCAAAGGTAATCCATACTGTCAGCTTCCATCTTTGTCCTTCAGCCTCAGCGGCCTCAGTGATCAACTGGGGAAATCAAGTCTGTCACTTTAGGAAAACAAAGCACATGTTTGAATCTTTACCTGGAGGACAGAGGGTTGTACATTTCATGTTGGAATACAAACAGCCTGGTGTGTGAATGTTTGCTCCACATCTCCTTGGTTTCATCTGTTAGGAGTCTGCAGTTCTGAGTTTACATTCTTTGATGTTCTGTACTGGTGAGCCTCTCAGAATGAACAAACAGTTCACTCTGAAAAAGGAGATGTTGGAGGCGGGATCAGCAAAAAGAAAGACATCTATTTCCACAGCAAAGCTGAAGATGAGGGAGGGAATGTAATGAAAATGTTGGACCTGTAGTGTCACAAATCGTTCGTATATTAGGTTTTATGAATCGCCAGCACATCAGAGCGAGGTCAGACTGTGATAGAAGTCTTCTAAAGTCGCAAAGTTCCAACTCAGCCGTTCCTGAACCACATCTGCAGGCAGAATTCCTGGAGCCAGTGCTGTATCTCATTTCATTGCCTTTAAGATCAATAAAGCTCCACCCCAAACACTATGATTATAATCAATCCAGAGCCATAAAATGGAAGAATAATGGTTGCTTGAGCAAAGAAAACAAATAGGAAACAAAAAAGAAAAACAGAATTGTGCATTGTCACAATCTGTAACAGAGATTCTGGTGTTGATGTTCTCGTGTGCTGCAGATAGAGCAGATCTGAAGGAAGGTCATGAATCATCAGTTCAGCCACAGCGGTAATAAGCACGAGAAAAAAAACTGTTAGAGTGTGGAGGAGTCTTTCTTCGTAAAAGCAGCCCGTGTGAACAGACGGGATAACAGATGGGATGAAGGATACGCAGAATTATCTGTAGTCCTTCAAAGGAATTCCTCAGTTCCTCTGACAATGTTTGTTCTGCTTAACAAATGTGTAGAGAAACGCTGTGTCATTTCCTGGTGACTGCACAGCACCTGTCTCTAGTGCAGCTACAGTCGCTTGTGTTCTGCTCTGTGCATGTGCGACTTCATCCAGCTCTCACCTGCAGGTGTCTGAACATCTCATGCAAAATAAAGCCCAGACCGGCCTGCAAAGGGAGTCAGGTTGGGGCCATGCCTCCATTTTCAGTAACCATGAGTGCTGGGTTGATGAAATTGATTAATCGATTTGAATTGATTTAAGCTTAATAGATCGATTAATAAAAATATAAATGGATTTAGCACATAAAGCTAAAGTCTACTAGCTTGATGCTAACATTTAATAGAGTTTCCCAAAGGACAGCTAATGCTAAATGAACGTCTTTATAAACTCACAGACATGAATTTTCCAAACTCTTTTAAGAAAATATTTTTAAAGTAACTATTTTTGGTCTAAAACATCATATTTTTGCTCATACTTTCTTCTTCTTCTGGAATAAGGTATAACACTATAGCGGGATCGCCACCTAGTGGCCAAACTGAAACGTCCTCCAGGAAAAGCAGAACAATGTTTACAATATATGCTATTAACAATCTCATTATTTCACTGATATATTTTACAGTATTTGACCTGGATGAGATTAGTATAAATATATCCAAAACATATAATAGATTTTTAAAGTATTTCTAAACAAATATGTAACTCAAAATTGAATTGAAGAATCGAAAGAATAAAAAAAAAAAAAAAATCTAAATCAAATTGATGCAGGCTTTTGTGAATCGAATCGTTTTTGGAAATTATGATCAATAACCAGCCCTAGTTACCATAGAGATACAACTCACATTTAAATATAAAAGATAAAGATAAAATATATCTTTGAAAGGAAAATGTATCAAAGATTTAAGCTTTTATAATTCTGTAGATCTACTCTTCGTGATAAGAGACGCAGATTTTGGGTTTGTCCGGGCCCATGGAGGAGCGCAGGTGTGTCGTGCATGAGTCTCACACTTCCACCTTAAGGGACGTCGTTGAAATGGAACGTACATTGCTGTGCATTTTGTAAGTGAATTATTTGTGAGTATAATGTAGGTTGCACACACTTATAAGGTACGAGCGGCGCAGCCCTTTTGCCACACACTCATCGGTCTATAACAGGGGTCTGCAACCTTCAACATTTATAGAACCATTTGGGTCCATTCTTCACAGACCAAACCCCACAGGAGCCACAAAAGCTCACTATGTCCTTTAGAAAAATAAGACACAGATTTGTATTTATGTCAATGTTACCATTATGATAAATAAAAATTAATAAAACATAAAGATAAAAAGAAATAGAAAATAGATAATAGAAAAGAAAAATGTATCCTTGCTTTTTTTATCATATGAAACAGATCTTGCTTTTTGAGAGAGGTTTACATGATTTCCTTTCAAAATAAAAGACACCTTGTGTCACACAGAATTAGCTTAATGCTGCCAATGTAGTAGCAGGTAGTTTCAGCAATTTCCAACTCAAAGAATAAATCAGAGCTATCAAAATGGCCCTCACTGAATTTATCTGCCCAAAGTGCACACTTGTTCAAAAAGAGAAAATCTGTTTTATAATCTGATACACCTCCATTCTAGTTGTGCTTTCTGGCTTCCAATAGATTTTCGGTGGTGCACAAAAATCTGATTTAGTTCAAATTGTGAAGTGCACATATGTGTCATTAATATAGTTCAGGAGTCTGCAACCTGTGGCTCCAGATCCACATGTGTCTCTTTCATCTCTCCATGGTGGATCCTTGGACAAACATAAAGTCAGAGAGACTCCTGGACCGTCAGAGTCAGCAGCTCCTGCTGATGTCTGTCTAACCAAAACTACCTAAAGAAAACAAATAAACAAAGCCTGCAAACTAAGACTACCAAGATCCAACCCCAAACTAAAATAACAAAACCCAGCAGAGTAAGACTGCTGAGGACAAAGAGGAGAAAAGAACAAAAAAAAATAAATAAATAAAATTGCAATTATTTAAAGTAATGATCAGTTAATTATCATTTATTTAATTTAGATCAGTTAAATGTATAAATTGATGTCTGAGGTTCACATAGATGATAAACTATGTAGGTTTTTTCATCCTGTTGACCTGAAGACGTCTTGTTTGTTCAACTCTACCTCCAGAATGAACAGATTTGATATGCAAAGCAAAAATTTGGTAAAAAGTTTGATCTTTTAGGAGTTAAAAGCACATATTATCTTAAGCCGCACAATACTGGTTACTAGCTGTCCAGAGCTGCACTCACATGATCCTGTTTGGCACAGAGCCTCTTTTACTTTAAAAATAAGTTTAAAAATAAATAAATAAATAAATACAATTTTGAGAGATGCTAGGTTCTTTTTATATGTTTGCTTTTGTTTGTGCCAAAAAATAGACATAATTCATATTTATTATTAAAAAAAACAGAACGTCATGAATGCAAATCCAAATTTCTTAAAGGTTAGAGTAAGACTAAACAGCTCCTTCTAGGTTTTGATCTGTAGAAACCAAGCCCAGATGGCTCTTTTACTGTTAAAGGATGCCAACCCCTGGGCTAGTTAAAAAAGGTTTTAGTTAGTTTACTTTACTACATTTTTTACTTCCCTACTGTTATTTACCAGTTAAAACCTTGTTTTTCGTTAACCAGAGAGTCACGTGTGGCTCTGGAGCCACCGGTCTATGTGGCTCCATTAGAATTTTGTTTGGGCCATCTGCATGTCCCTTCAGGTTTGCCCATTTTTCACCTGCAGACAGCCCGTATCCACCCGTAACCCCGGGCTCACACTGCATCCGATCCGGCTCTGGTGCTGATACCAGAGCGGTCTACCTACGGCAGATGACTCACATTGGCTGCAGATGACTGCGGTGCTGCTGCAGACACAGGTTCTGCTGCCGACCTCGTGAGACTACAAACTCACAGAGCTTCACGCGTTAACCTTCAGTAAACAAACCCTCATTCCACCGGTATTTTGAATTATTTATATATTAATTATATATAATATATATTAATTATATTATATATTATATTCTTCTTTTTCTGCATGACTCTTCAGAACTTTTATTAATATTTTTTTTCTTATATGTGCTTAAATGTGCACATTTGACTGTGTTACACGTATTGTGTAACAAGTAGGTGAGGCCGGGGTTGGTTTGTCACAATGATGTCATGTTTACAGCACAATGGAAACTGCGAAAAATATAGGTTTTATTTTTGAATAATTGATGCACTTTATGCTCACTCGCATGATTTCCAGTTTAGGTTGTTAACAGGCCCAACTTCACAAAGAAGCTCTGGCTCAGTTATGGAAGTCGGCAAAAATTTAAAGCCAACCAAATGGATGTGGAGCGCCGGACAGGCTGGAAATGATGCTCAGATTCAGAAAGTCTGATCAACCAAACTTACCAGTTTCTCATTATCAGAGCAATGAGTTGCATTTATTTAGTCGCATTTACTTGCGTGATTTCAAAAAAAAAAAAGCTAAGTCAAGGCTGTGATGAGAAAACAATAAATGCTCCTCTTGTCAGATTTGGTCAGACATTTTCATCAGTGAACATTTGGACATTTTCCATTCACACCTAAATCTGCATGTGAGCTCATCAAATATATCTCAATTCTTAGAACAGAACATATGCATGTGCAGCAGACAAAATATAAATATAACCTTTTTTTTTTTTTTTTAGAAAAGGTTTCTTATCAGTATGTCTCGATGTTTCTTAAGGAAATATCCAGCCTTTTTTCCAACATAAACACTAAAATATTCAGAAGCATCAAACTGACCTCTGACCTCGGAGGAGAAGTGGGCAGAGTGACGCGTTATGAACAACTGCAGCTGCTGATCAAGGTCACAGCTTCGGAGATCCAAATCCCAGGATCGAATTCCTGCCAGGGAGGAGAAGCAGAGTGAGTGAGGGCATCAGCAGAAGCACTGGAGGAGAGACGGACATCAGTGAGACCTGTCCGAGCTGCTTTTGTTACCCTGAATCACATGTGCAGGCATTTGTGCAAGACTGTTTCCTTGTTTCGTCTACACCAAGGAAAAGCTGACCTCCTCCCAGCTGTTGCTGAAGCATCTTCACTTCACTGCTCCTCTGTCTAAATACTTATGGCAATGCAGGGAAAGTTGATGCTCAGAAGCTTATGATATACCTTTTTTAAGTGTTAGTTACACTAAAACTGTCATTGGTATGACATGTTTGTATGAAGCTTTTTTTTGCATTTTCTCTTTCGTAATGTGTATTTAAAATCTATTCAAGTCCCACCCCAATAATCTTTTGATCTTTTGTCGAAGCGGTCCCAGTGGTCTTTTCCTTATGATGATTCTCTTTCAAACAAATCCAAAAATCTGTGTTGTTCTAGGACATAGTTTCTGCAGAGCAGCAGGAGTTCATTAGAAATTTACCTGGGTGGGACTTTTGGTTCAAACTAAATTGATTTTGTTTGCAGATGAAATAAATATATTTTACAGTGATGATAATTATCTAATTCTTATCAAGATGGCTAATAAGGAACTAAGTACTATTAAAAGGATTGACATTAATAAATTATCATTAAATTTAAATAAGAAAAAGAGCAATGATATTTGGTAATCAACCAAGAAATTCCGAGCAGCCAATTAACACACTGTAGATGGCATACAAATAGAAAATGTGCTAGAAATCAAATTATTGGGAATTATAACAGATAGTAAACTGTCATGGAAATCCTGCATTAGACACATAAAACCAAAAATTGCAAAAAGTCTCTCAATGGTGAATGAAGCCAAATCATTTCTGGATTGTAATTCATTGTGAATGTTATCCTGCTCCTTACATCTCTTCTACTATGTTGCTGAAGTATGGGGGAATCATTTTCAGTGTTATATCAGTGTTCCATTAAACCAGGCCTTGGCGGTCGACTCCCTCTGCTGTAGCTCACGTCGGTCTAAATTAAGACTGACACGCTAAAAATTTTAGATATATCATCGTGATTATCCATCAGCTCTGGGGCACTGTTCTCTATTCTCATTTACTTCACCTCTCCTCTTTTCTATATTATTTATTTAATTTACTTCTCTGTGCTTCTGGTTGGTGCAGTGCGATTCATGTGTTGTTCCTCTTGCCCACTACCCTCTGGCCTGTTGCTAAATTTTGAGGCTAAACACTATATTAGCCTATAAAAAAAATAATAAAAACGTTAGAATGTCGCTAAAATATTAGCTAAATCCAATATTAGCACAAAAAACTCAGTAGATGCCAAATTAGCCAAAAAATGTTAGCATATTGCTTAAATATTAGCTAAACCCCAGAATAGACTAAAATTCCTCAGTAAACTAAAGCTGTCAAAAACATTAGCGTGTTGCAAAAATGGAAGCTTTAAATTAGCCTGAAAAACACCCAGTGGATAAAAAATTAGCCTAAAACATTAGCATGATGATAAAATATTAGCTAAACTCCCCCCCGAAATTTTAAATTAATATAAAAGATGAAAACATAGCCCATGAATCTATTTAAAGGTTTGTTGCTAATCTACTTAAAATTTTGAAATTTGAAGATTTTGTCATTCATTATCTACAGGGCATTTTTGGCTCGATATTTCAAAAACTCTAAAGTTTATGATTGCCAAAAGTTTAAGCAGTAATGTTCTGAACAAGCTGAACGTCTTGATACCAAGATTACTGAAATGACTGAAAGTGTGATTGAGGGAATACATATTGAAACACATACAGAAAGGAGCAGGTGAATAACTATTGTGTGAATGTTTACTAAGCAATCACACAATAAACATCTGTAGGAGCATCAATTCTCTTCATAGTCTCTTCATTCATAAGTAGCAGGTTGTTTGCAGGGAAAGAACGATCAGGTTCTGTGAAATTACTGTTCATTAGGGCCCTGGCATCATTTACCACTCAGCTGATAATGTTCCTGTGATGAAGCCCATGATGTACACAACACACTGAAGACACTGACATCTATTATGGCCATTATTATTTCTAATCACAGTAGATATTTTATGACAGGAATATACATCACATACCTTCAACAGATGATGTATGATAAATGTATTTATTAGTACCTGCAGTGCTATTACACCAGATGTTTAAAGCATCGTCATGTCATCAGTATGAAAATGAAACGTCGCTGTTCCTCTGTGCTAAGAACATTTCAAGGGTCAGTAGAAGTGATTCAGTCTCACCCACAGTTGCATGTCTCTCAGTTTCTATCACTTAAGAGCAAATGTGGGCACACACACATGATGTTCCACTCGTCTGAGTCAAACTTTAGTGCAAACTTGAGTCAGAGCAAATCAGAAACTTTCTTTCTCTTTTATAAATTCAGCTACAAGGAGGAATTGAAACATATCAGAGCTATTTTTTAACTTTCATTTCCTCCCATATGAACTTTTTATTTTTTATTTTCAGACCATACTTCACTCCTCAAGGAGAACGGCTGCTCTGATTTTTGCAGCCTGATGCTGTGATACTGTCTGCTTGTCTTAATGACGTTGTTTTTCTGTTATCTGCTCCAGTGATGAGCTGTAATTTAAAATCAGTCAAACAAACAAGGAAATTATCAAATTAAAAAGAGCATTCTATTGTTGGAGACCATTTAAATAGAGTTCAACCTTAGCTGTGCAATTTAAAAAGCAACAAAAGGTATTTTTTTAATTCTGTGCATGAGCAAGAATCCTTTATTAATGGGTCTGTTGATGTTTTTGGAGTGGTTGCAGTCTTTTTTTCTGCTGAAGGACTAAACCTTTGTGTTGAGAGTGTGAAGATGATTACTCAGCATCATTCAGACTTGCTTTGCTATGATTATTTATTCTCCAAGTACATGGTACTGAGGAGAAGCATCTCGAAGAGAATCTTAAAAGCTAATACATCAATTGACAGCAGATTGAAACCCACACAATTTTACTTCACCCTTTAGAAAAATAAGACACACCCACAAGTGCTTTAGTGTTTAAAAATGCATATTTAAACTTTTTAATATTAATTATCAAGCATATCTGGTTAAGAAAGTGAAAAGTTTTCACCAAATATTTTTCACAATTGAAGTACAAAGTGACTGATAAGAAAGGACTGAAGACCCAGCATTTTAGGTGCATTTAACATAATTACATACAAATCTTAAATTATTACAACTTAAGAAAATAGTTTAGAGTATTACAGTCTCTCTTTTGCCAGGTCGCAAACCTCCAACCTTTGCATTCCCAGGCAGACGCGCTAACAACTGTTTAGTGTTAGGTACTGCACATCCATTGACAGGCATCTCCAGTGTTAAAGGTTTAAGGATTTCTGTTGTTAAGGGTTTAAAAAGAGGAAAAGGGAAAAAAAAACTAAATTGCCAGTTAAATTATACTTTTCCAACCAAAAACCATAGTATTTTTTTTTACATTAATTGTGGGATTTCCAAGCAATTGAATGTAAATAAAACACACCTTTAAGGCAGTTTTTTGATCCTCTTCTTTCCTTTTTTGACTTTAAAGCTGCCCCTAAATGCTTATTTTGCTGCTTTTTCATCCTTAAAGTTTTAACAACACAGCGGCTCCGCCAGGTAAGGAGGGGCACAATTATTACGGGGCAAAATTATTATGTCAAACTTTTGAGTTATTTTATTTCTGCTTTAACTATTCATTTTTTTAAACATTTTTAAACAAAATGAGTTTGGTCAAACTGAAAAAAACCTTCAATTTGTAGCCTAATCATTGCAATTTGGCGCCCCCTCCAGCAGATGGCGAAGCCCAGGACCCTTCTTGCTTGAGATGTGAGAAGAGTTTTGGGCATAAATCCGGTTTTGTGTGTGTCATCAGGGGATTAGTGCGTACTTTTTATAGATGTGTGTGTGTAGCTGGTTTTGAGCTGTTGTGATTTAAAGTTTTTAATGTAGAAAATACATTTAGCCTTTTTTTATATTTTGTAATTTTTGGACAGTTATGCCCAAAATGCACTGTATTTGTTACAAATGAAGAATTATGCACTCTCTCTTCATTTATCTCAGCCAGAAATGTGTAAATCAGGACTAAGTAACCCTTAATGTATTTTTTGAAGCATGATGCAAACCTAAATCCTTTAATTTTTCAACAAAAGGAAATCCTCCTTATATTTCAGCACAATTTATGCATGAATTCTGGCTCTGCCTAATGCTACGTGGTGCTGTGTTTCTTAAAGGGGTCACACCTTCTGATCCTTTCTGAGTAAACTACATCTATACATATGATCATATATTACCCTCAAAACCCTAAAAAATGAATTATTTATGAAATATGAGTCATTTTTGTGGAGCATTTTAATACCCGAAAGTAAAACGACTCGATCTCTAAGGCTCCGCTTCACCACCTCAGTGTGCCTGCTTTCTGTTTTGGGCCAAACTTCGTAAACAAAACCATGTGACTAAAGATCTCTTCAGTCATTGGCCAGCAGGTATGGGGGCGGGTCAAAACAAAAGACAAAGATGGAAGCGCTGCGGTCTGCAAATTCTTTCCAGGATTTTAATTTCTTCAAACTTTGTATTTTGACGATGGATTTTGGTTGTCTGTTTGAAGGTTCAACAGTTATTGCTGCAGCTTTGGTCCCGCGGAGGAATCCTGCATGACGTTACTGGAGACGCTACAGCTACAGCTACACACGCCAATAAGAGTTTGTGACACATAGATTGTTGGTAGAATAAATGTGGATCACGTTAAAAGTTGTTTTATTGAGCATGAATTCATCCGACCACATCTGAATGAGTTTCCGTGTCTCATCGTTGTGGTTTTATGACATTGTTTTAAGAGAATTCTGTTGGAACTACAATAAAGATTTTAAGATGACGTCATGGCAACAGCCCGCACACGAACCGCGTAACAAGACACAGAAAAGAGAGTTATAATGGTGTTAAAATAAACGTTCTAACAAGTAAACAGTTGGAACAATTATTTCCTTTTGGCTAACATGAAAATCAATACTCTACATTTGTCTGCAGCTCACTGATCCCTGACCCTCATTTCTACCGTGTTTACATCACCTGACTGTCGGGTACGGTGGACGTTTTGGTTCAGTTGTTCCGCTCTCGGTTCGTTTCATATTCAGACTGAGGAATCTCAGAGAGAACAGAAGTTCAGTCTGATTGAAAATGAACCAAGACCACCTCGAGAGATAGATCCGAGAGTGGTTCCTGGTGGAGAAAGTTGGTGTGTGTTCGCTGTAGTCTGGGGGCGGAGCTTGCAGCACAGATTTTTCCTGAAGGGGGCGGTTCACATCATGCTGACGTCAGCATGATACAAACTGCTTGTTTTCGTGGGTATGGGAGGGGCTGCTGCAGACAGTGCAGGTTTTTAGAGGATTACTCTTGAATGCATGAATGGATCAAAATACCACTTTGGGGTTCTGAATAGTGGGGAATGAAGAGTATATTGCACTTAAAACCTCAAAAAGTAGAATTTTCATTGTATGGCCCCTTTAAAGCATAGATTTGCTCAAAAACAAACAGCACTACATCTTTCACAGCTTTTACCAGAATACTGCAGTGAGACTGCCTCGCTAAAGGAAAAGGATCTTTCTGAAGGATAACTCTGGAGTAAAGTGTTTATAATGAGGGTGGATAGCCGGCCACTCTTACTGAGTCACGCTGAAACACTGACCAGGGCGAAAAGATCAATGCTGCAATAAGCCCATGTGCATGGGCGACTGGTCCCTCCTGCCACAGAGCAGCAGAGCTGTCAGCTCCCAAACAGAGGTACAGTAAGAGGAGGTCTGAGGGGTGTAAAGGAGGAACTGCTGACTGGTCTTCCTGTAAAAACACAAGCACAGTGATCCATTCACATTCTGAGGACAGCTCTGTGAGGAAGGAATGTCTGCAGCCTGCTGCAGTTCTCCAGGAGGAGGAGGAGGAGGAGGAGCAGAGATGAAGCCCAGTCAGAGCCAAGATATTCAGCTGAGTAATGACATCCCCACAACAACACACATGTATCACAGTCCTCTATACCTGACAAATCTCAACAACAAGACAGATGACCTCACTGAACTGAAATGTGCGTCTCTGTCTGAATTCTGTTGGTTTTGATGCTCAGTTTGAATCTTTTTAATATAACATATAATCAACTATAAACTATTCAGATGTAACTCTCAAGCTTCAGAAAAGATTTAATGGTAATGCAGGTTAAAAAAATGATGGTGTTAAAGTGATAGGACGCTTTTGCAGAGTCCCATGGTGCAATGCTGCAGCAACTGCCTCAGCCCTTCGTTTCTGCCCTCTTATTGCGCTAAAGCGATCTCTGGCGTGAGGAATCCTTCCCGCGGGTCAGCACGCCGAAGCTGAGCCCTGAAGCTGCACAGCAACTTCTGATGAGGAGCGGCGCTCCATCCATCACTCACCGCGCTCTATCTGTGCTCTGGCGGTCTCCAGCTGCTGCTCCGTGCCGATCTCCCCGATCACTATCAGCATGTAGTGGCCGCTCCGGTTGAACGGCATCCCACGGCGTCGCCTCTCTCCTCCTCGCCGGTATCGGAACCTCTCCTCGGAGCCTGGAACGCCGGAGCCCTCGTCCTCCTCCACCACCGGGAGCGTGCCTCTTGCAGAAATCTCCATGGCAACAACATCAGGAGCCGACGCCGCAGCTGACTCCATCGCCATGACAACTACCGGTGTGAGAGAGGGAAGGATCGCTGTGGGGCGGAGGAGGGGTGAGGAGGGTGATGGAGCTGATGAAGGGTGAGGCAGAGGAGAGTGAGAGCTGAAGACAGCTGCAGACACCTCCGAGCCTCACAGAAGGCGGGAAGCGTCAGGATGCAGACTGGGTCACAGGGGTCATGAACGTAGAAAAGCCTGATAGCTCCTATTTAACACATGTGAACTCTAAGAAAGCACCATGAGAGCTCAGCCACAAAACTGTTCAGATATCCCAGATTCACTGACCTGGGAAATTTTAAGTCCTACTACAGTCATCTTTTGATGTATATTTTATATCAAAAATGCTCTTCTAGCTCTGAAACACTTTTGCTGTTAAAAAATACACTTTTGCCAGGTCATTTTTACCTGATATAATAGCGGTGTCAAACTCAATCGCACGAGGGGACAAAATCTAAAACACACTTTAGGAACAAGGTAATCATTGAATAAACACTTTAAAACTACATTTCAACACATTTTAAACCCTAACTTTTTGACATTATTATCAACTACATATATAGCATCGCCTGTGATAGTGTGAATGCTGTAAGCTGAATTTAGCTGCTGAATATGATAGTGCTGACAGCTGAAGATGCTGAAACTCATAGCTAAAATCTTCACTTCAAAATGGCCTAAAAAACTGGAAAAAAACTCTAAATTAGCCAAAACAGCTAGCATGTAGCTGAAAAATTAGCTAAAATCCAAAATAGCCTAAAAAACCTTAGTAAATAGTCCAAAAAGCTAACAGAATGACAATTTTTGAAAGTTTAAAACTGTAACTTTCTGATATAAATATGAATAATGGGCTGGTGCTCAGAGAGCAGGGATTTAGAGGAATGCTAAGAGATGCATGAATGGAGTAAAATATCACGCTGGGGTTGTTTTTCGTCAGGAAATAATATTGTAATACTATTTTTTTCCTGTCTTTGTTCTGTCCAGCAAATTAACACACAAATTTGACAGATCCAACTGGGAAAACCTGGGAAAACTCTGAAAAACTGGCTCCCAGAAGCCACATTTCCATAGACTTCTACAGAGAAACTAACAGCTTTTAGTCATTTTATTTCTCAGAAGAACCATTCTTGCTCTGATATATTTTTCATAACATCTGCTTGCTTATTCTAATTTCAAATATTTTTTTTCCTTTATTGCAAATTGTTCAATTCATGAACTGACCAATGAGATGCCCCAGTAATAGCAAGTGGTGCCCACTGGCCCCCACCTCAAATGTTTGATTGACAGATTCTCCCGAGCCCGCTTCAGTTGAAGGGGCGCGTGGCCTGGTTGGTGTCAGGAGCTGCCATAGTCTCAGAACGACTCTGACCAATCACTGTCGTCTAGTTTCCAACATGGCGGCGTCCGTATTGTGAAAAGATGTGAAATGGCTTCTTCTGGCTAAAGTAAGGCCTTTTCTTGCTCTGTCCAGTTCTCTTATACAGTCAACATGCTGTGTATTTAGCTGTAGACTCCCTTCTTTTTACCATCTTTTCTTTATGTCACAATTGCTCTACCCTCCTTTTTGCTCTTTGCTATTCTATAACTCTGACTTTGATTTGGTTTGTGATATAGATATTGCAAGAACCTTTCATTTTTAGAGGCATTTCAATGATTGAAATGATGTCTAACATGTCTAACTAAAAGAATTCCTCTGGGCCAAGATTATGCTTTTGCTCAAGGGTGTCACACACGAGAAATGTTTCCCTATGGACAAATAAGTTATTAACTGTTGGCCATTTCTTCAACTTGTTGTCAATTTTATTTGGGTAAATTCAGAGTAGTACGCACATCTTAAAATGTTTGAGTATTTTTCCAGATGTCAATTTTTTATTGTTTGATTCCAGGCTGACAGCATCACATAGGTAATGTTTCCTTTGATGTGGATCTGCGTTTTTGGTCTTCTAATGGAATGTTTTGTGTTGAGGTGTGTGTGTGTGGTTGGGGTGGGGGGGGATTGGTAGTGGTGTCCAAAATATATTTTTTAAAGATTTTTTAAGGTTCCACAACCAACGGCGATTATCTTTCAGCTGGATGAAATTAGTTGAGTTTCTGATTGAACATACCTGATCCAGCCAGGTGAGCAGAAGAAGCTTAAACAAAGTTAGCTGTAAAACGAGCAGAACAGAGTTGATGACCGCTGCAGTAGAGTTTAGTGTCTTTTGTGTTTTAACGTGGAACATTTTGGAGAGGGATTGACCCTGTTATCTCTCCCTCTTCGTTTGATGTGTTTTTCCAGGATAATCCTGAAGAAAATGGCTCTGCTGGAAAAGATTTCCCCCTTATGGGCCAAAAAACAGTGGGACAACCTAAAAAAATGACAAATGTGTTGATGTGTGGTGAAGAATATAACATGTTTGATACATGTTAATTATGCATGATATAGAAAGGTTTGTATCTTCTTTTTTCTGCTGTCCCTGTCCATTTTTTAAAAATATTTTATTTACCTGAATTGAACAATTTTGGGATTAAAAAAAAAAGAAAGAAACAAAAAAGCCCCGAGTTGGGTTGGAACCGGCAACCTCTAGGTTTCTAAAGCGGTCGTCTACCCGCTAGACTAAGTGGAAACCGGAAGTATGTCACAAAGCTCCATGGATACATTCCATGTATTACGCAACCAACTGCCCTATTTGATTATCCTTTAAAACTACCAAAATCAAAACAAACGGCCCCCAGATTGTTTTTTTGTCATTTATTGCCCCTATCTATTTTTAAAAATATTGTATTTACCTGAATTGAACCGTTTTGGGATAAAAAAAAAAAAAAGAAGAAACAAACAAATTAGCCCGAGTTGGGTTTGATCCGGCTACCACTTGATTTCCAGGGCGGGAGTTTACCCGCTAGACTAACTGGACAGAGCTCAGTGAATATCTTCCATGGATTACGTAACCATCAAGTTAAAGGGGGGTACTTCACATAAATTTAACATTTATAGAGGCATCCGTCAAGGATGCCCAATCTATCCATCCATCCATCTTCTTGACCGCTTCGTCCCTTTCGGGGTCGCGGGGGTGCCGGAGCCTATCCCGGCTACTGAAGGGCGAAGGCGGGGTTCACCCTGGACAGGTCGCCAGTCTGTCGCAGGGGATGCCCTATCTCTCCTTATTTATTCCTCTTGGTAGGTCAACTTCTTGCAGATCATATCAAATCGAGCTCCCTGAAAGGTCTATCAGTTGCTGTTAGTAACATAATTCTAACACAATTGGCAGATGACACAACTCTCTTTTTGAAGAATCAATCAGAAATTTCTTTAGCAATCAATGTAATGGAAATATTGTCCAAAGCATCTGGTCTTTATTTAAATTTAAAAAAATATGAACTTATGGCAGTAAAGAACAGTTCTGAGGACAAAATAGAAGACATCCCAGTTAAAACTGAACTTGTTTATTTAGGTTTGACAATCACTAAAAATCAACAGGAAAGATGTTCCTTGAACTTTGACCCCTTAATAGAAAAACAAAAAAGAAATTTAATCAATGGCTTGTAAGGGATCTTTCACTAAGAGGTCGCATTCTGATCAGTAAAGCAGAAGGAATATCCCGGTTAACCTACGCTGCTCTCGCTTTAGAACTCAATAACAAAATTTGTAAAAAGATTGATCAATTAATATTCAACTTTGTATGAAAGAACAAAGTACACTACATTAAAAAAGTACCCTAATGAATACCTATGAAATGGGCAGTTATTATCTTATACTGATTTTCTTGACAAGTATAACATCCCAGTTACTCCAGGAGAATATGCAAAAGTTTTTGGTGCGATCTCTCCTGGAATATGTATGTTATTTAATCAAAGACCAAGACTTGATCCTTTCCCTTTCAATCTTTCTCTTTCGCTGTCCACTGTTGGAAAAATCTGTTTTACTGTTTGTTCCAGGAAAAATAATAGAGGCATTAGAGCTCTTTTTCAAAAAGATATTGTTACGTTGCCACGTGTTGTTCATTATTGGAAACAATTTGTGGATGATGTGTCCTTGAAAAAGGTCTGGCTTTTACCTAATCAGTACCTTATTTCTAATAAAATTAAAGAAGTTTCTTATAAAATTTTTCACAGATTCTACCCCACAAAAATGTATTTAAAAAGATTTAATCCTGATATTGACACTTTATGTTCCTTTTGCAAACGTTATCGTAAACGTTGTATTGAAATTAATGTTTTCAATAAAGTTGTGAGAAAAAAAATGGATTACGCAACCAACTGCACTATTGGATTACCCTTTAAAAGTACCAAAATCAAAACAAACAACCCCCCCCCACATTGCTATTTTGTCATTTATTGCCCCTGTCTATTTAAGAATATAACATGTTTGATACATATTAAATATGCATGTTATAAAAGGGTTTGTATCTTCTTTTTTCTATTGACAGTCTCAGGTGCACGTGAGAAACCTGTTCAGCGGTTTTTAAATGAATAACCATTCTAACAAGTAAGCTGCTGGACCTTTTTCGGTTTAAAAACACGACGAGATCCATTTAAGTTTCTGTCCCTGCACTCGCGCTTTTCCTCAAACCAGACTTTAGCATCTTCAGGCTCCAAGCTGCAGAAGTGTAGCTGCAGAGGATGGAACTTTCTGGGTGGTGATTGGAACATCTTGCAGGATGGTCTGCATAGTTTCAGGATGCATCTTCACTGTAGACTGCATCGTCCATCTTCAGGGTTTACAGGGTTGGCTGTGGACGGATGCTGCATGACCAAAAATGACCCATAAATATAAGATAATGCATGCACTATCCTAAAACATTTTTAACAAAAACTCAATTAATTAAATGATTGAATTATTGAATAATTAAAAATCACTTCCATCCATCCATCTTCTTAACCGCTTCTTCCCTTTCGGGGTCGCGGGGCGCCGGAGCCTATCCCAGCTACTGATGGGCGAAGGCGGGGTACACCCTGGACAGGTCGCCGGTCCATCGCAGTAAAAATCACTTGATTCATTAATTACCTGTTTAAAGTAATCAAGGTCAGGTGGTACCTCCCACATGGGCAGAAACCTCAGCAGGTAGTTGGTCCTGCCAGAGAGCACCACTGCTGGCTTCCAAACAAGCTTCCTCCTCATCATCACCTCCACATCATCCTCTGGGGCCTCGGTGTCCTCAGCACAGGAGCAGATATTGTGGAGGATGGCCCAAGCTGAGACAACCTGCAATATATAAATTAAATCTATAAGTTAATAGAAATATATTTCAATGAATATAAAATGCTCCTATGTGTTCACTTCCATGAGGTACAAAGGTGTGATGCACCTCCAGCACTTGCAGGAAGATGCCTCTGAATCTCGTCTTCATCATTCCAAAGCACGCTCTATAATGGAGGGCGCTTTTGGAATGATGCCAGGGTCACCAGGAGGTTTGATCCTGATGTGGCATCCATCGATAGCACCTGCAGCTTTAAGGAAAAACTCTGTGCTGTGCCAGCCCTGCAAACCCACGGGACTCCACCTCCAGGTCCTCAGGGGTTTTTGGAAGGTGAAGGTTCTTAAGGCGAATGGCCACCACCTCCTCAGTGACTGTGGATGATGCAGTGGACAGTGAAACGAGAGATCCAAACACTCTTGAGATCATCCTGTAGGATACTCCGCTCACCAACCAGAAGAGAAACACTCAGTTACATCACCCCACAGACGTCACCAATGGAGGTTCAGGAGGACTGCAGGAGAGTTCCTGTTCACTCTGATTCTGGTCCTGGA
>NC_050517.1:4955859-4963326 GCF_002922805.2 Oryzias melastigma
AATACTTAAATACTACTTGTACTGATTTCATATAAGAGTTGGGTAAAATTGTTCAAATTAATTTCTGCAATAGAAGAATTCAGAAGACAAAATAAACATTTAATACTATTGTAGTCTGAATAATAAAATAAAAACAGTATTTAATTAGTTTTTTTACAATCTTCTTATGCTCAGAAAAAGGTAGGTACTTATACACTGTTGCATTTACTGCTTGTGAAATACAACTTGAATAATCTACAAACCCACAAATTCAGTAATTGTATATTTTACAACCTGTAATGCAGTTGCCAAGTAATAAAATAAATTAAACTAGCTAGAGCTAACATGTATATGTGTGAGAGAGTATGAACACTCTAGAGGGGAATGCTGGTCTTATAGCCTCTTTCGACAGAGCTCCGGTCAGAGGGAAGGGCACGGAGAATCCAGTTTAGAGTAAACTTTTAATTTCAGGAGCTCAAGAGACCAAAACAAACGCTGACGTCACGTCAGTGTCAGGATTTGATTGGCTGGATATCGATGTGCTCCTGGATCGACTACTTGCTCTGGTGACACTGTTTGGGCGAAGTTTTTCACTCCTAATTTTTTTATGTTGAATTTCTGACCCATCGAATTTTTAAGTCTCGAAATTAAAAACACATATATTTTTAAGATAGAAAATAGTTTTGGGAGGATAAAATTTTGCTGTTTAAAAAGCAAGGGTTGAAAAAAAATCAGAATANTAATACAAAGGGTTAAACACGCCTTTGTTAGTAATCCAAATAGATGTACATGTCTCTGGCTCCCTCTAGAGGGCAAGAATGCAAACCAGAATAATATGAGTTTGAGGCTTTTTTCTTTTTTTATCTTTTAAGAGCGTTTGTAAACGAAATGTTATGACTATAACTTCTGTTCCCTGAAGGAGAGGAACGAGGTACAACACATGTACTATGGGAAACCACGCCCTTGCGTGCCTGGCTGAAGACACCTCTATTCACGCCTTTAGGCAGATGACGTCCAATGACAGGTGGGCGGACCCGCCCTCTGCTTATAAGCCCTGTCGTTGACGTCTCACCTCAGTTCGGAAGCCGCTCTTCACCGAGCACTGCGTAGCAGGGCAAAGTGTGTTGTACCTCGTTCCTCTCCTTCAGGGAACAGAAGTTATAGTCATAACATTTCGTTCCCTTTCAGTCGATTCACTCGGTACAACACATGTAATATGGGACATATATACACGCCCTGCGAGCAGCTACCAAACTACAACACCTTAGAACTTATTAGGTCCAGATGTTGCAAGGAGGACATTGTGAGCCACCGTAGGGGCTGTCATGTCCAAACGGTAAAATCGTATAAAGGTATGAGGCGATGACCAGCTAGCCGCAGCACAGATGTCACTCACACGGGATCCCCGAAACAGAGCCCAGGAAGTGGCCACGCTCCTGGTCGAGTGGGCTCTCACACTTTGAGGCAAAGGCAGACCTCTGCTGTTGTAAGCTAGACGGATAGCTTCAACAATCCAATGTGAAAGCCTCTGCTTGGATAAAACCTTGCCTCTGGCAGGATTAGCGAAGCACACAAACAATTGGTCCGAGTGCGGTCAATGTATGTGCGTAAAGCACGCACAGGACACAACAAATGCATCCACCTCTGGTCCTCAGATGCAAACGGAGGAGGGTGGAAGCCCAAAAGTTCAATCACCATAGAGTTGTACTCTAATGGGATTATTTTCGGTAAATACGCAGGATTTGGGTGCAAAGTGACTCTGGACCCATCTGCTGAAAACTGTGTGCACGAAGGGTGCACAGAAAGCGCATGTAGGTCACTGACGCGCTTCGCAGAGGTGAGATCCAGGAGCAAAGCTGTTTTATATGAAAGAAATTTCATATCAACTTCCTCGAGTGGCTCAAACGGGGGACCACTAAGGGTTTCCAACACCAAAGGTAGATCCCAAGGTGGCACCCCAGGCTTGATAGGGGGCCTTAGTCTGCGTACCCCCTTCAGGAACTGCACAGTCAGAGGATGGGAACCAGGGGATATCCCATCAAAACCAACGTGACAAGCTGAAACTGCAGCCAAATAGACCTTAATTGTGGAAAAGGAGAGACCCTTATCCAGCAGGTCCTGGAGGAAAGTCAGGATGTCCACTACAGAACACTGAAAAGGGATGATGTTTCACTCCTGACACCAGTGTTCAAAGGCTTTCCATTTATAGGTATAAAGACCCTGAGTGGAAGATGCTCTTGCACTCTGTATGGTTGCAACCACTGCAGGAGGGAGCCCTTTAGCGATCAGGTTGGACCTTTCAACAGGTAAGCATGCAGTCGCCAAAGTTCTGGGCGTGGGTGAAATATTTCCCCGCCTTCTTGGGAGAGGAGATCCTTGCGAACTGGAAGCCAAAATGGGCATGCCGCCAACAGGCTGATCACCTCTGCATACCAGGGTTTCGCTGGCCACTTGGGGGCTATCAGGATCAGAGACAGACCCTGCCTGCACACCCGTTCTGTCGAGTCTTTTGGTCTCCTCCAGCTCCTGCCTGACTCGATAGGCTTTGTCTTCCAAAGGACATGGAATCAACTCAGTCATTCAATCATTTTGCTTTTCTTTCTGTTTATTTTGGCAGATGACAATTGATAAATGATAGGTTGAAAACCTTAAAAGAAAGAAGTTGATATCTCAATCAAACATTTCTCAGCAAGCTCAGCATTTCAAACAAATGTCAAAATACTCTTAGGTTTAACTCAGGACTAACAAGCAAAGCAATCAACATAAAACAACAAATTCTTATAGTCCATAAATTCATTTAGTCCATACCGGTTGTGTCTTTGGTTTGGATTCTGGAGCTGGAGTGGAATCAGATCAAACAGACATGCAAGTGTGAAAGCTCTTTTCAGTGGTGAATGAGGTGAGGTGGGTGTTTGTTTTTTCATGGGGATGTCCGGCCCGGGTGGAGTTAACATGTTTGGCCCGGGTGGAGATTATCTCTGCTTAAACGTGACAGTAGTATCATTTCCACTGGGGGAAACGCATACAGTGGCAGAGGAGGCCAAGGGTGAGCCAAAGCATCTGTCCCAAGAGGGGCGTTCAGGTCCTTCATGGAAAAGAACAGTGGGCAGTCGGTGTTCTCTTTGCTGGCAAACAGATCCACTGCTGCTTTCCCAAAGTGGTCCCATATAAGAGACACTACATCTGGGTGAAGCCTCCATTCTCTCACAAGAGGGCCTCCCCTGTTGAGCAGGTCCGCCCCCAGATTCAGACGTCCAGGGATGTGAGCTGCTATTAGCGACAGGACATATGCGCTGCTCCACACCAACAGAGAGCGGGTAATCTTTAACAGAGGAANATTGGTCTCACCTCTGTTCGGAGCACTCTGTTCCTCAACTGGTAGTATCACAATGATGCGCCTGACATCTCGGTGTAGGATCGTGGCAGAAATGTTTGTTGCAGGTTTGCTTTCCTTTGGTTTGATCTTCATGTTTGGAACAGGATAGCTCGGGTAAGATCTTACATTCACATCCCTGACAACTCCAAACTTGTCGCTGTTTGCCTTGACAACTCTGCCAAGTCTGTATTGACCTCGGAGGGCATTTGAATCTGCAATCCACACTATATCTCCAACAGTCACGTTTCTTGTCTTGGTATGCCACTTGCTTCTAATAAGGAGATTTGGTCCAGCAAGTTGGCTCCATTTCTTCCAGAACCTGTTCACTTCTGCTTGGATGACATTTAGTCTTTTGAACAGATATCCTGCAAAATCGAAACTGCAGGAGTCGCCTTTAGGACCTGCTCGTCCCAGCAGTAAAGTGTTTGGTGTTATGTAGCTTATGCAGTCTTCTTGACTCTGAGTTCTCACATCAATGGGTCTTTNACGTTTAAATTTAACATGGAAGTCCATGAAAAAAATGTCTCCTTTGTGGTATCAGCCTCTAACGGTCTTTTTAGGTATCCTCTGGTTTTCACCTGATTCTTGAACAGAAGGTGAGGCTTTATGAGAACACAAAAAGTAAGTGAGCTGTGACTGATATCATAATGCAAGGAATTTTTTATATCAAACCATATTTTTATTTCATATATTGTCTTTTTAAAACACTTTAAATTGAATGTGTTTAGAAAAATTGATACATATTTTTAAGTTAATTCATTTAGGTTTCCTATTTCTATAAGGACCTAACAAAGACAAAATTATGAATGTCATCTATCTTATGTAGCGTTTTAGGGGAATATGAAATATTCAACTCCAGATCTAATTGAAGTTATTAATTTTATTAATTGAAAATTGTATCAAATTAACCTCGGGGCACCACCTTCATATTGAAGGAAAATATTACTCATTAATGATCATCTGCTACTTCTAATCAATAAGTAATAATTAATCAGTCTCTCACTTCAGTAGTAAGTGTCTTTACTCTTTGAAGGGACGTCTTCAATGAACTTAGAAAATGACGAGACAAAACAACGACGGTACATCAATGATTATTTATTGTATAAAATTGGATTAACAAACAGGATTATTGAGTATAAAAGCACAGAATTGATTATAACTTTCAGAGGTAAAAGATAGAAGCAAACTTTCAGTAATTAGCAAAATTAATAATGAAAGATAAAATAAAGAATAAAACAAAGTAAAATTATGTAAATTAGGCTGAGGATGTGTGTGTGTAAATGTACGTTCTAAGATGGAATAAACGTTTTAGGAGAGCAGAGAGGAGGTGTTTATAATGTGAAAAAGAGGAATTTAGCATCTAAGATTCTAAATGAGCAGACAACTAACTCTGACCACAAACAGCAACTTTTTGGAGCAGGAAACCCCTCACCGAGTGGTCTGGAGGTCTGGTTCCGTTCGATCCAATGAACCCAGGTGGAGATCCCCGTTCGTTGAAGAGCTTCAAGGTGTGAATCTGTCCGAGACCCCAGCCAGGTGCAGGAGATGAATCTTGACCCACAGGAAGGTTCGGTTCTGCTCAAGTTCTGTTAGCTTTGTCTCAGGTGGTCGAGGATAAGTTGTCCACAAAAAGGTAGCAACCAAAATTAAAAGTTTCAAAGCTGGCCGGGCTAAAAAAACGTATTAATTATTTGGTCGTTAAGAATTAGAGAAAAAGAAAAATTAGATTCTATACGAAAGTTAAAATGACTTGAAGGTTCTATTTACGAAATTAATTGGAGAAAAAGGTTGCACAAAAACTCTAAGCATACGCAGAAGTTCTCCTCTCGGAACTTCTAAAATGTTTAAAGTTTTTCTCCTCTGTTCTAAGTTGTTCGTTTCTCATCTGTCTGTTCTTGTCTCTGTTGCTTGTCTGTTCTTCTTCTCATTCTGTGTGTATCTGATCTAACAACTTCTTCTGGCCCTGAGAGCAGAGCTCTCCCCAGGGGTTGGCTGAGAGGTAACCAATCAGAATGATTGGAGTAAAATTTACGACCTTCCCTAATTAAAATGATCTCGTGTTACTATGATCCTGTGTCTGTGTGCAGATATGGGATCTAAAAACACTTCTTAACAGAAAAATAAAAGAAACATTATACCCTTTTTATAAGAATGTCTCATTCTAACATGTGACTAGTAAATTGATATCACATTTAAAAGATGATTTATATAAAAAAGAATTTAATAATAAAAAAAAACATATGAAACCAAAAAGAGAAAGAAAGGGAAGAAAGAGTGAAACTCTTTATCTTAACCCTATTTCACATAAACATGCATAACTGTTAGGTAAATTCACAATTAAAACAACAAATATGGAAATGTACTTAACTTTAAACAAAGAAACAAAGAATGCATGTTTGACAACCATTTGGTGCACTTCAAAGCTGTTTTTTTTATATATTTGTGGCAGTGAAGTTTCCCATCGTTTTCAAGGAACCTGCGGAATGTCACGTGTCAACGATTGTAAATTTTATTGATTAGCTTCAAAGAAAACTTTGTGAAGAGAATGTGATGCTTCTTCCCGTAACATGCAGTACCATCACCGACAGTCCGACGTGGCTCCAGAGGGGAGTTTTACGACACCTGTACCGGGATGTGAATGCTATCTTTCTGGGTTTTAAGACAAATGGTTTCTTGGAGGGGAGGGGGAATCGACACTTTTATTAGTCAATTACTTAGGGAGTGAATTCTTGTTCCAGGGTCTGGAAACACAATTGTTTCATTTGGGGGCCTTGACTGCTACACTTAAATAGAGAAATCCGTTCCCTTCATGTCCTCGCACAAACATTATGGCAAAAAAAAATCTAAATAGGTGAAGATAATAATCCAAATACCTCCAATTCCTAACTGGAGTCAAGTAACGTTTGGAATAATAATCCAGAACAAAAAGTGGNTCCTCCAGGAACAGTAGAACACCATAGTAATCCAATGAAGGGAGAGGGAACATCAGAGTAATCCTCTGAAACAGCGGAACTCCAGAGTAATCCTCAAGAGATCGTCAGGATGATAGGAGAATCCTCAAGGAGCGTTGGATCCTCCAGGGCTTCTCCGGCAGGTCATGGGTGTGCCTGTAAGTCTACTGCTGTGGTCAGAGGTTTAACTAAAATCCTAAAGTGAGTCTAATGGTTCACTTCATCTTGGTGTCTACATTAGTGCCATGGCCTAGTGTCGAGATCTAAGTGTTCTATAACTAAGCAAACAACATGGAAGAGGAAAGGAAAAAGAGAGAATAAAATAATAAAAAAAAAATTGAATAACCGTTCAGGTTATGCAGGAGTGCCTGTAACCTCACAGTGTATCAACAAGATCAAGAATGGCAGGAGACAGAGGTTCTGTTCTAATGTTCATCTCGAGTGACCTATCTGATCTGTCGTTAGCATCGATATTTCTTTCAGCAAATCTCCGTCGGTGGTCATTTGGCTGTGAGAAGTAGTAGAAGTAGTTGGGCAGCGGGTGTCTGAGTGGATCGGTTTAAGTCCACAAAGACCACCAGTGCTATCTCGCAAAAACAGTTTACTTAGACACAGGTAGTGAATATCTCGAGTGGGTATACACAACTGTAAGTTTTGGTGATAAATACAAATTTGGATCGCTGTTACGGTACGTAATGACCTTGGGTGTGTGTATCCATACATGAACATCGCCTTGCCAGATCTCACATTTATGACGTCCTTGAACCTGTAGACGTTTTCTGGTGATACGACTGGAATGTGGATCGAGAAAGCTAGCTCCCTGGCCTTTGAATCCAGATAGATGGGAATGGAACTTCCCAAAAAGGTAGGCCAGATGGGCCTACAATGGAGTTACTTGTTCTCTGAAGACGCGAAGCGTAACTCAGTTGGTTTGTCAGTAAACTAGTAACACTGTAGGTCTTAGATAGAGCACACCAAAAAATCAAAACCAAAAAGATTTGCAAAACAACGATTTCCCAGTGGAGCTAGATTTGTACTATTAAAAGGCTATGGCTTGAGCCCAATTCGTACAATTTAACTCTAAATTATTGAAGGTGGTGGGTGCTCAGTTATGGGTGAACTGGTACACCACCACACTTGTGAATCTCTGTAGTTTAGTTT
>NC_050517.1:4965787-4978218 GCF_002922805.2 Oryzias melastigma
TTAGGGAGTGAATTCTTGTTCCAGGGTCTGGGAACACAAAATGTTCCATTTGGGGGCCTTGACTGCTACATATTCCCCCCTTTGTTTCAACTTGTTCTTCTGGAATTAGTTGAAACACCAGATACAATGCAGCATGGGACCCCAGATGAACCTTCTGGAAGTCGCTGGAACACCGGAATTGCTCCTCTGGAGGACGTAGGGATGCTGGACGCATCCTCCATGAACAGTAGAACACCATAGTAATCCAATGAAGGGAGATGGAACATCAGAGTAATCCTCAAGAGAACGTCAGGATGATAGGAGAATCCTCAAGGAGCGTTGGATCCTCCAGGGCTTCTCCGGCAGGTCATGGATGTGCCTGTAAGTCTACTGCTGTGGTCAGAGGTTTAACTAACATCCTAAAGTGAGTCTATATGTTCACTTAATCCTGGTGTCTACATTATAGCCATGGCTTAGTGTCGAGATCTAAGTGTTCTATAACTAAGCAAACAACATGGAAGAGGAAAAGAAAAAGAGAGAATAAAATAATAAAACAAAATTGAATAACTGTTCAGGTTATGCCAGAGTGCCTGCAACCTCACAGTGTATCAACAAGATCCAAAATGGCAGGGGACAGAGGTTCTGTTCTAATGTTCATCTCGAGTGACCTCTCTGATCTGTCGTTAGCATCGATATTTCTTTCAGCAAATCTCCGTCGGTGGTCATTTGGCTGCGAGAAGTAACAGTAGTTGGGCAGCGGGTGTCTGAGTGGATCTGTTTAAGTCCACAAAGACCACCAGTACTATCTCGCACAAAAACAGTTTACTTAGACACAGGTAGTGAATATCTCGAGTGGGTATACACAACTGTAAATTTTGGTGCTAAATACGAATCTGGATCGCTGTACAAAATGACCTTGGGTGTGTGTATCCATACATGAACATCGCCTTGCCAGATCTCACATTTATGACGTCCTTGAGCCTGTAGATTTTTTCTGGTGATACGACTGGAATGTGGATCGAGAAAGCTAGCTCCCTGGCCTTTAAATCCAGATAGATGGGAATGGAACTTCCCAACAAGGTAGGCCAGATGGGCCTGCAATGGAGTTACTTGTTCTCTGAAGACGCGAAGCGTAACTCAGTTGGTTTGTCAGTAAACAAGTAACACTGTAGGTCTTAGATAGAGCACACCAAAAGATCAAAACCAAATAGATTTGCAAAACAACGATTTCCCAGTGGAGCTAGATTTGTACTATTGAAAGGCTATGGCTTGAGCCCAATTCGTACAATTTAACTCTAAATTATTGAAGGTGGTGGGTGCTCAGTTATGGATGAACTGGTACACCACCACGTTTGTGAATCTCTGTGGTTTAATATGTAGTTTAGTTTGATTGGATTTGGTTGAACCCACCAAGTCCCACAGGGTGTTTGTGCAGCTTAAGCTGGTTGCGATGGACCCATTTCAGAATGGGCTCCTTTCTGCCTCTGCTGATTTTGATCTGGTATACCACTGGCGACAGCTTGTCAGTGATGACATGTGGTCCTGTCCAGCGTGGACGCAGTTTGCGAGACAGTTTGCCAGTTTTCTGGTTGGTGTGTCCCGTTGACTGGACAAAAAGGTAGTACCAGACTTTGTCTCCTACCTCAAGTGTTTGGTGAGATGCTTTCTGGTCGTAATAGGTTTTACGGCCCTCAGCTGCTTTCTCCATATGCTTTTGAGCAAAAGCAAATGTAGCCTTCAAGTGTTCATGAAGGTCAGCCACATACTGATGTGCTGTGTAGGCTGTTGCTACACTAGCCTCTCCTGGCTGGTAAAGAAGGTGTAGAGGTAGAGTCATTTGTCTCCCTGTCATCATCTCGAACGGTGTTATACCAGTGGATTCGTGAGGGGTGGCTCTGATGGCCATCATCACCAATGGTAGTTTGATGTCCCAGTCTTTGTGACTGGTAGCCACATACTTCTTAAGTATGTTTACTACCGTTCTGTTTGCTCGTTCCACCTGCCCCGATGATTGAGGATGGTGGCTCACGTGAAAGTTTGCTTTTACTCCCAGAGTGTTCCAAACCTGTTGCATCACTTCAGCTGTGAAGTGAGTACCACGATCTGAATTCACTCGCATTGGGAGACCAAAGCGTGAGAACACATGGTTCATGAGTAGCAGAGCGGTCGTTTGGGCAGTGTCGTTTGGAGCTGGTATGCACTCCACCCATTTTGTGAAGGCACATGTCACAGTCAAAAAGTATTTATTTCCTCTGGATGACTTTGTCAAAGGGCCCACCCAGTCAATCTGGATGTCGGACCATGGAAATGAAATGCCTTGCTTTTGTAATGGCGCTCTGTGTGTTGGGTTCGTCGGTTGAAACTGACAACAAACCAAGCAGCCATTAACGTAGTCTGTCACATCTTTCTTCATGTGTGGCCAAAATGCAATCTGTTTAAGTGCATGGTATGTCGCATTGATGCCTTTGTGACCTGAAGAGGGAAGGTCATGGGCATACATCAACATCACCCCCCTTTGGTTGCGAGGGACCACGAGAGCTGGTGAAGCGCGGTCATCGAAAGCACGGACCAAGATGCCCTTGACCACCCTCAAAGAAGAATGAACAGCGTAAAGAGCACGAAGGTCCGGAATGGTGTCAAAGTCAGCAGCAGAAGGGGTACCCTGGGTCGGATCGAGAAGAAAGGCCAAGATCTTGCCAATGGCAGGGTCCTTTGCCTGCAGATTGATGAGGTCATCATTCGAGAAAACGGGATCGACCGAAACAGAAGAGAAAGACGTAGATCTGGTGACGGCGCAGACTTGAGTGTCATGGGTGGGTGGGTGGGAAAAAGGCAGACATGCCTCGTCAAATTTCCAGGGTTCACCCGTCAGCGCACCCTGTTTTGCCAGTGAGTCACTCAAATCATTCAGCTCTTTGTCCTGACCAGGGATCCGAGAATGTCCTCTCACCTTTTTCCAGTAGACTTGGATGTTGTGAGAGGTGATCAAGTGATCGCATGCCACAAAAAGCTCTTTGTTTTTCACTGGTTTTCTGTTGGAAGTCTGGAAATTGTTCTGTTTCCAGAGGTTCAGATGGCATGAGAAACTCAGACGTGCATAGTTTGAGTCGGTGCAGATTACAAGTGTATCGACCTTCAAGGCAACTGCAAGTTGTAAAGTGATTAACACGGCAGCAATTTCTGCATATTGCGAGGTTCGAGAACCAAGATGGAAACTCTTGGGTTTGCAGGGGTTATCATGAAGCCATGCGATACCCACACCAGCCAGGAGTTCTTTATCCTTGCGGAAAGAACACCCGTCCACGTATGCAGTGACCATGTCCTGGCAGACATTCTGGTCGAAGTAGTGATGGTGTGGATCAGTGGTTGTCACTGGACTCGGTGCTCTGATTTCGGTTGGAGTGTCAACAGAACAACGTTGGCATGCAGCCAGGTCAGTGCCAAGAGCATTCTTTTTGTTTTGTGCGTACCTGATTTCGAGGTCAAAGCTCTGTAGTGCCATTAACCATGAGGCCACACGTGCATTGGTAACCACACCATCTCTGATTCCTGGTGGGTCGTCTGTCCTCCTGCTCCTGGTCGTGGACTGCAGTTCTGCTTCATCTGGACTATGGACTTAATCATCACTCGTCCCTCAGCTCTATATGAATGAACTCTACTCATATATGCAGTTTTAGCAGCTAACTTTTCTTTA
Organism: Oryzias melastigma; assembly: GCF_002922805.2. NCBI lineage: Eukaryota > Metazoa > Chordata > Actinopteri > Beloniformes > Adrianichthyidae > Oryzias > Oryzias melastigma. The sequence goes on from NC_050517.1 coordinate 4,969,461, forward strand.
ACCGTTCTGGTATCGCCTGTCCGTCCTGGGATGGGATCTCTCCCTCATGTGGGAATCCCTAAGGTTTCTTCTTTTTTTCCTGACTCAGGTTTTTTTTAGGAGTTTTTCCTTACCGGGAGGGAGGGTCTAAGGACAGGGATGACCGTTCTTTATAGTCTGTTTAGTTTTTACCTATTGTGCATATTTTATGACTCCATCTGTGCATCTGTAAAAACTACAGGCATGAAGCCCAATGAGGCAAATTGAATTTGTGATATTGGGCTATATAAATAAAATTGAATTGAATTGAATTGAATTGACTGTTCAGAAAAGTGACCGGCTGGTGTTGGGTTTCCACAATGACCTTTTGGCCTCCAACATAGTTAGAGAAATGCTTCACGGCCCAGACAGTAGAAAGCAATGCTTTCTCACAGTCTGAGTACTTAAGCTCAGGTGTAGCAAGCGTCTTACTAGCATAGGCGACAACGCGCTTGTCTTGGTCATATATTTGATATAACCCAGCACTCACACAAATGTTGGAGAAACCAACTTCAAGGTGGAATTCTTTGTCAGGGTTAGGATAGGCCAGGCATGGAGCAGAACTCAGTTTGGTTACCAGAGTCTCCATGGCCTGTTGTTGTGGTTGAGACCACCTGAATGGCATATCCTTTTTTAGTAGTTCTGTGAGAGGTTTAGCTATGTCAGCATAGTCCTCAATGAACTGTCGTGAGTAGTTGCATACTCCTAGAAAGCTTCTCAATTCCTTGAGGTTTGTTGGAGCTGCAATTTCTTTGAGACCTTGGACTCTACCAACTTGGGGTTGGACTCCAGTGGGTCCCACCAGGAGGCCAACATAGTTGACTTTGGTTCGACACCACTGACATTTGGAAAGTGAGATTTTAGCTCCAGCTGAGGTCAGTTGTTGAAGTACATGATCAATCTCTTCAATGTGAGCTTCAAACGTCGCATTACGGATGAGAATGTCATCCACGTAAATAAGCGTACCACGTTGTGTGGCATCTGGACATGCTTTGTTTAGAAAAATGTTGAATTCTGCTGGAGAATTTGCATATCCAAACGGACATCGGGTAAAAGTGTACTGCTGTCTCGCAAAGGTGAAGGCCAGCTTGTGCTGGTCGTCAGGATGAACAGGGACTGTCCAAAACCCAGAAGCCACATCCAGGGTGGAGAAGTATTTAGCTTCTTTGACCCTGGGCAGCTCCTGCTCCAACTGAGTCATTGGCCATCGAGATAGGGGAACCTGCTTGTTCAACCGTCTATAATCGATGGTCAATCTCCATTTGCCATTTGGTTTCCGTACAGGCCAAATTGGGGCTGAATAGGTGCTATTACACGGCCTAATGATCTCTTTGTCAATCAGATCATCAATGATCTCCTGAATCGGCTCATACGACGCAAGAGGAATCTTGTATTGTCTGACAAAGGTAGGCGGTGCATTTTCTGGTGTTGGAATGCGCACAGAATGAATAGAAGTTAGTCCACAATCAAGGGAGTCTGTGGACAACGATGATTGGTACTTCAACAAGACCTGGCGTAATTGTTGCCGCTCACTGTCAGTAGTTAAAGCATCGGCCATTTTTACAACCTCATCAATTTGTTCGCTGATGGAAGGTTGAGATTGATTTTTGTTCTCAGTGTTGGGAGGTGTATCAATAGTGTTAATTGATACTTCATTCATGGTCTGGAAAACCAAGTGATTTTTGTCCGAGAAATCTACGCGTCCCACTGAATCGGGTGTCAGATCCATGACAGAGTAGATAGCGATAGCCTTGGAAGGCTTAGTGTAGATGACATCTGTCACGTCCTCACCAAGAAGAGCATGTGGAATGCCCCCAAGAACCGGGACGGCTAATTCAAAGTCGTGGAAATCTGAACTTATAAGCCAGCCCAAAGTGGTACCTCTTGGTACAAGAGTGTCTTCATTGTGGTTGTCATTTCTCACCTTCAAAGATATGGTTCTGGAATTCAGACCCAAAAAAGGTGTGGCAGGAAGGGAAAAACCAAGTTTGAAAAACAAAGGGGCCGGCTGGAAGAATGCCTGAGAATGACCAAGACTTTGGCCTGGTTGAATGTGCAATCTGATTGTTGCTTCCTTAGTACCAGCAGGTAAGAATACATGTTCAGAAGAGACCACCTGGCAAGCTTCTGGAATGATCTGTTCCGACTTCAGTGTATCAGGGGTCGTTGGAGTTTCTCGCGCTGGTACCAGAGACCATAAGATGTTGTTGATAGTGTCTACCTGCACACCTAGGCGGACTAGGAGGTCACTACCTATACAGGCAGTATGTGGCAGGCCTGGTACGACCAGGAAGGAGTGTGTTAGTGTTCTGTGATTCCATTGAAGAGAAAGTGAACACAAACCTATGGCTTTCAAAGTCGAGTTCAAACCTGAACGGGTTGGAAACCGCAATGATTTCACGGCGAATTGAAGTTCTGGGTTCTCCTCTTTGAGGGTTTGGTAAAACTCAAGACTGATGGCTGACTTTTCAGCCCAGAGACACAAGGTGGCGTCGCTGACCAAGTGTGACACCATCTGGATGCCATCAAGAATGTGAGGAGCATATTCGTCCTCAGAGTCTGGTGGGCTAATTGCACACAAAAAGGTGTCGTGCTGAAACACCACCTGTTCGTTTTGTGTAGAGGACCCCTTCTCCGTTTGCTCTGACTTTCCTGCCCCCTTGGTTGAACTTTCTTGTTCGTCTGAAAGATAAAGCTCATCCGTTTCCACCGCATCACAGTGGACTGGTGAAGTGTCGCTCGGCCAAGAAATGCTTAGGGGTTGGCGAACTTGGGCCCAGAGTTTCAACTGTTGGAAATCAATCAGGGGTTCAAAACGATTAAGAAGGTCTTTTCCCACAAGGAATGGAATCGAGTCGATTGGTGATACATAGACTGGATGCACCACTGTCATTGGACCAATAGACAGTTGGATAAGTGACACGGCAGACAAACTTGTGTTAGTGTTGGCGTAAGGACGCACGCTAACAGAACATGGCTGCAGTTTTAGATCTTTGTTTTCACTGTTGACCGCAGCGCGCAGCTGGTTAAACAGTGAAGATGAGATCAGCGTGATGTCGGCAGCGGTGTCCAACAAGGCTTCATGCACTAACACATCTTCCAGTATTAATGACATGTAAAATTTTCGTGCTAGTCCCTTCTCAGTGAGATCGCACAAAAATTGTTGTACAGGTGGGTAGACAGGAAACATCAAGTCATCCTGATCAGGTGACAGTTGTTGTTGGTCTAGCCCAACCACCAATACAGCACTGGGAGACTGGCAAGTCTCCGTTCCTTCCTCATTGCCTGCAAGAGAGGATGCAAGGCACCCCCTTTGTGAGGACCTTATGAGGTCAAGGTTGGTGTTCTGATGATCACTGATCATCTGGGGTTCATCACACGAGGTTGCAACAGGATCGTTTAGTTCAAGGTCTGACTGACTCAGAGAGAGAGCCAGCACATCTGGCTGTTCGGGCTTATGACTCTTTGCTAAGTCTTTCAGTAGACGCTTGATCTCCTGAATTTCTTCTTTACTTAACCCTGAAAATTCAGCTTTTTCCTCCGATTTGGACCTGAATTTCTTTGATTGAAAGTTTTCAGTGAATTTCCCTTCATCGGGAAAATCACGTGGTTGTCCAGTGTACCGACCTCCAAACCGAGTTTGTAGTCGTCTTCCATGATCCCCATACCTCTCATAGGTAGGGGCCTTGTCAACCCACTTTGGCTGAGGTTTCCCTCTTTGCCAGCTAGTCTTCCATCCAGATGTATCATCTGGACCTCGCTCTTCCAGTTGTGTTTTCTTCCCAGACCAATGTTTCTTCGACTCACTTCGGTTGGGTTTCTTTGATGGAACCCAGTGTGGGTTCTTTTTGGTTCTGGGTGGAAGAGATACAATGGAACTAGGTCCATCCACCTTGTGGTTTGATGCACCTTCAAGTTCCAAAGCTGAGCGATCTGCTGTTGTAGGCAGAACCATGGGATCACCTGATTTTGGATTTGCCTGCTTCTGCTTCTGGAAACCCAAAGCAGCAAGTTCACGAAGGTGACTGATTGTCGCCGTGTGGGGGTTCGCAAAAACTCCCAAGTGATGACTGGTTCCAGGATGGACGTTCTGAAGGAAAAGAGATTTGAAGTTCAAGTCCTCCTCCATTCCAGGTTCATTACGAGTACCAAAGTATGCTCGTAAAAGTCTGTAATAGTATTGCTGGGGAGGCTCCTGCCTACCTTGCTTTACTGACATTGCAACCGTCAGGCCAGACTGGGTGGTGTAGTCAGAGAATTCCCTCTCGAGGGCTTGTCGCAAAAAGAACCAATCGCATTTGGTAGCCTCTGACTGTCTTTCAATGAAGCGGATTACCTCACGGCTCGAAGAAAGTTTGATAAGATAAATCTTATCTTGAATGGTGGAATCTGAATAGTTACTGAGGTAGAACTCAACGCCATCTAGGTATGCACGAGGATCATTAGAACCACCAGGGGTTGGTTCAAATCTGGTAAGATTCCGAGAGATTTTGTCTAAATCTCGATCAGAAGGAGCACGGTGACGAGATTCACCTGCCCGAAAGTCATGAGATAGACTGGCCTGTTGTGGCCTTGGAATCAGAATTAGCAGGTACGAGTGGTGAAAAAGGTGGTCCACGAGAAGCATCCCCTGCAGCCAGTGCACCCCCCTTTCCGTCTTTGAAAGGTAGATGGGATGGCTGACCGGTGTCAGGTTCAAGAGATGGCTTGATATCTGTCTTCGCAGATTTAAGTTCCTCCATCAAGAGTTCGTATCGTTGATCGGAGGCCTCAAGTTTTGTGTTGGTGTAGGCTAATTGCTCTCGCATTAGCTCAATCTGTTCTGTTTGGTCCTCTAACTGTCGAGTCAAATTAGCATTTTCCTGCTGTAACTCGTCCGCATCCTCTTTAGCACAGTGAAGTGCTATTTGAGATAACTTGTAGTTTTCTCTAGCCTCAATAAGCTGAAGATGCATTGTTGTCAGGTCTTGCTGACCAACCTCAACCTGGGATTTCAAGTCCTTTATTTCTGTTTTCATTTGATCAATCTCAACTTCTCGTTCATTTGCCTGGGTAGTTAGATCAGTAACACAACGCTCAGATTCAACTGCTCGGTTCTGAACGACCTCAAGCTGATGCTGCAACAATTTATTCTCCTCCAGGGTTTGTGAAATTTTCTGTGAGCGTGTGTCAAGTTTACCCAACGCTTGGTTCAACAAAAGGTGAGCGTTTTTGAGTCGTGCTGTTAGCACTATGGCTAAGCTACCAAGTGTTTTGTTCAATGCCTTATCTTTTGGTGGATCATTGGTCATTTCAGCCACTAACTCAGAAAGCTTGGTCTCAAGTTCAGGCGCAGTTAAGTTTCGAACTTGACCTTCAAAACCTGGAATGAAACTCTCAGTGACTTCTGCCAAAACAGTTTCTAAATCATCACAAAGATCCCCATGGCTAGATGTCTCAGAAGAAGCAGCGTCAGCCATTCTTAAAGATGTTGATCAGCTGCTAAGGAACAAAGCTCAAAGGCTATCGATCGCTTTGGTTTTAGCCTCAACTAGCTAATGCTATCCTTCAGCTTTAGCTTTCAGATAACCTGGCTAGGTAATGATTCTCAACACCAATGTTAACCCAAGATGTCACTCAATTGACTCGCTAACCCTCTTTTCAAGTGTTTTCACCAAAAACTTAATTTTGACTGATAGTACTCTGTTAGCTGCTAATCAAGCTTACAACTCTTTGGCCATTAGCGTTTATCTGTTAGCAACAGCTTGTAATGTTAGCTTTTACCACTAGCTTTTAGCGTTAGCTTTTAGCATTAGCCCTCAGCCTTAGCTTTTAGCATTAGCTCTTAGCCTTAGCTTTTAGCGTTAGCTCTTAGCTCTAGCTTTTAGCTTTAGCTTTTAGCGTTAGCTTTTAGCCTTAGCTTTTAGCTTTAGCTTTTAGCGTTAGCTCTTAGCCTTAGCTTTTAGCGTTAGCTTTTAGCTTTTGCTCTTAGCTTTTGCTCTTAGCTCTAGCTATAGCCCCTAGCTTTAACCCAAACTGCCAATATGGAGGAATGACAAGTGTGATTTCCCTCAACGCCACAAGGGGGAGTCAACGCACCACTTACTGAAAAGACCTTCCACTTATTACAATATACAACAGTCTGATTTTATTTGTCACCACAGTTTGATCGTGCAGGGAGTGCGGACGCAAGAGAAAGTTTTCAGTGGAATAGCGCCTGGCCAACGTGACTTTAAGGTTTCCACACCCTTTTAGGATAGGAGATTCCCAAAAAGTACAGGCCGACAGCAAATTCCCTCTGAGCTTCTCTTTGACAAAACAAACTCTGCACCTTTGCAAACTTTGGCAGTGAAAATGGAGCAAAACCTCCAGATTTCTGAGGCTTGAAACAAAGTGAATCCTGAAATGACTGGTTTACAAGTTAAACAAATCAATAGCGACGCTTTCTGAATGTGAAGACGCAGATTCGTGGAACTCAAGTTGTGCAGACTCCAAAACGATAATTCCAAGTCCACGTTTCCTGAAACTGACCTCAAAAGGGTCAACCTCTGTGAACAGAGGTCACTCCCTACAGAAGTTCAGTTTTCGGTACAGGACCAGAATATTCAAATGAAGTAGCTTTGAATTCCTACTGCTTTATCACAATTTCAGATGCAAGCTTTGGACTTATAACTTTGGATGTACAACATGTAACTTAATAACCAAAGACAGCGTCTTTAACCAAAAACTACCTGATGATACAACCAGAAATCTACTCAAGTTCACAAAATAGATGATTTACCTTAGGTGATTAATAAAATTGAATGGGCTCAAAAATAGCTAACAGTAAAGCTTGACTTGTATTCTATGGATTATCTGAGAAAAAAGTCTAATAGTAAATAATGTTTGGCTAAGATAGATTTAAAAATCGGTGCCTGGTTTAAGGCAGATGAACTGATTTTCACAGTTATGCGACTTCCTTATCACAGTTTTAACCTTTAAGTCTACAAGTTTTATCCAGTTTTGAACAGAGTAACTAGGATGATGAAATCCTAAAAGAAAAGATTTGTTTAACTATGAGTTAACAATCAAAGAACAAAATGGATTCAAACTTTGAAGCTTAGAACATGTGTGAATAACATGCAGTTATGCACAGACACCAGCTGGTGGCAGGAGAGAGTAAACTTCTAATTTGGGATGCAAATGTGGAGTGATGCCAACTGCATCACAGCTTAGCCACACCCCTAGAAGGACCCCGCGGTTCTTTCAGTTTTCAGGTCAGTCTGCTTCAGCAGTGGTCATAAACACACAAAGAATGCAGTCTCAAAGTGTAAAGAGGAAGGGGGTTCGTTCACACCAGGATATGAAATTTCAATTCAAGATTCACTGCTGGTTCACAATAACACAGTTTTTTTTTTTTTTTATCTCCAGTGCGGCTTTTCGCTTGCACGGAGAAAAATGAATGAGCAGACCGCGTCTGCGAACAAGTTAATGGACAGTAGGCTAATTTACTGACAAACCTCCGACTTACGGCCTGTCTGCACGGCGGGGGTGCAGATCTGTGGTCTGCTGGTCACACCTACAAAGCACTCAGCTTCCGCGCTGAGGAATCACAGCCCAAACAATGCAGTTACTACCAAACACAAGTTTTTCTTGGTTCCTATTAAACCGCTAAGCTGACAAGTGCATTTATGCACTTACGTAAGACATATGAGTCTTAACAAAGAAAACATCCACACNCCAACTGCATCACAGCTTAGCCACACCCCTAGAAGGACCCCGCGGCTCTTTCAGTTTTCAGGTCAGTCTGCTTCAGCAGTGGTCAAAAACACACAAAGAATGCAGTCTCAAAGTGCAAAGAGGAGGGGGGGTTCGTTCACACCAGGATATGAAATTTCAATTCAAGATCCAATGCTGGTTCAGAATAACACCGTTTTTTATCTCCAGTGCGGCTTTTCGCTTGCACGGAGAAAAATGAATGAGCAGACCGCGTCTGCGAACAAGTTAATGGACAGTAGGCTAATTTACTGACAAACCTCCGACTTACGGCCTGTCTGCACGGCGGGGTTGCAGATCTGTGGTCTGCTGGTCACACCTACAAAGCACTCAGCTTCCGCGCTGAGGACACACAGCCTGTACAATGCAGTTACTACCAAACACAAGTTTTTCTTGGTTCCTATTAAACCGCTAGGCTGACAAGTGCATTTACGCACTTACGTAAGACATATGAGTCTTAACAAAGAAAACATCCACACGCAAATAAATTTACGGGGTGAGATTCGGCCGGCTGAATCTACCACGGGATGCTGAAAGTCAGTTTGCAACTCTGGAACACGCAGACGGAGTAAACTAAACTTTCGGGAAAGATTTCCAAAACACAGGAACACGCTGAATTTCTTCTAATCTTCCCAAGGCCTTATAACAAATTAGCGCACAAGCAGAAATGCGCTGATGCATGCAAATTATAACTGCTCGAATCCTTTCGGAAACAGCTATGCTTCAAACAATTCTGTTTTCCTCTGATCGCACAGCGTCATAAACTTCCAAAGAAGAGAGAGGAAACAAACAAAATTAATTCTCAGTCTTAAGATGAAGGGACAACAACAACAGCAGAAAATCTCAGTAATTTCATAAAACCGCAGTCATGTCTGGATGCACACACACCCTGTAGCTCATGGATCTGTTTTGTTTTGTTTGTTTTAATATTTTCTCAGTTCGCTGAAGACGTTTACAAAAAGCCTCACACGGGAGCACCATAAAACATGTAGCATTTTAGGGTGAA
>NC_050517.1:4978597-4992762 GCF_002922805.2 Oryzias melastigma
CGGTCAAAGGAACATCACCACGGCGCCCACCCAGACCGGGACAGCCACGGAGTCCACTCCACAGCTGTGAGGCTGCAGTGCAGGACTCCAGCCGCCCCAACAAGGGCGAGAACCACGGCAATGATCCCAGACCAAGCAGAGTAGCCCTGATATGATAGAACCCACAGAATTCTTCATCTGATCTTCTCCTCATTCTGTGTGTAACTGAATCTAACCAACTTCTCCTGGCCCTGAGAGAGGATTTTTCACAGGGATTGGCTGAGAGGTAACCAATCAGAATGATTGGAGTAAAATTTACGACCTTTCCTAATTTAAATGATCTCATGTTACCTGATCCTATGTCGGTGTCTGTGGTGCAGATATGAGGTCTTAAAGAAAAAACACTTCTTAACAAGAAAAATAAAAGAAACATCATACGTTTTTCATAAGAATGTCTCATTCTAACACGTGACTATTAAATTGATATCACATTTAAAAGATGATATATATAAAATTAATAGTCATAAAAAAAAACCTATATGAATCCAAAAAGAAAGAAAAGGAAGAAAGAGAGAAACTCTTTATCTTAACCCTATTTCACATAAACATGCATCACTTTTAGGTAAAACAACAAATATGAGTGTATTTAACTTGAAACAAAGAAACAAGGAATGCATGTTTAACAAACATTTGGGGCACTTCAAAGCTGTTTTTTTTTCATATGGCAGAGAAGTTTCCCATCGCTTTCAGGGACCCTGCAAAATATCACATGTCAACGATTGTAAATTTTGTTGATTAGCGTCAAAGAGAGCTTTGTGAATAAAGCAGGATGTTTCTTCCCGTACATGCAGTACCATCACCCGACCATCAGATATGGCTCCAGATGCANTAGCTTCAAAGAGGGCTTTGTGAAGAAAGCAGGATGTTTCTTCCTGGGCTATGCAGTACCATCACCCGACCATCAGATATGGCTCCAGATGCAGCCCTCCTCCACTCCAGAGAGGAGTTTTATGACACCTGTACCGGGATGTGAATGTTATCTTCCAGGGTTTTAAGACAAATGGTTTCTTGTAGGGGAGGGGGAGTCGACACTTTAATTAGTCAGTTACTTAGGGAGTGAATTCTTGTTCCAGGGTCTGGAAACACAAATTGTTCCATTTGGGGGCCTTGACTGCTACATATTCCCCCCTTTGTTTCAACTTGTTCTTCTGGAATTAGTTGAAACACCAGGTACAATGCAGCATGGGACCCCAGATGAACCTTCTGGAAGTCGCTGGAACACCGGAATGCTCCTCTGGAGGACGTAGGGATGCTGGATGCATCCTCTAGGAACAGTAGAACACCAGAGTAATCCAATGAAGGGAGATGGAACACCAGAGTAATCCTCTGAAACAGCGGAAATCCAGAGTAATCCTCAAGAGAACGTCAGGATGATAGGAGAATCCTCAAGGAGCGTGGGATCCTCCAGGGCTTCTCCGGCAGGTCATGGGTGTGCCTGTAAGTCTACTGCTGTGGTCAGAGGTTTAACTAAAATCCTAAAGTCAGTCTATATGTTCACTTAATCTTGGTGTCTACAATAGTGCCATGACCTAGTGTCGAGATCTAAATGTTCTATAACTAAGCAAACAACATGGAAGAGGAAAGGAAAAAGAGAGAGTAAAATAATAAAAAAAAATTTAATAACTGTTCAGGTTATGCAGGAGTGCCTGTAACCTCACAGTGTATCAACAAGATCAAGAATGGCAGGAGACAGAGGTTCTGTTCTAATGTTCATCTCGAGTAACCCGTCTAATCTGTCGTTAGCATCGGTATTTCTTTCAGCAAATCTCCGTCGGTGGTCATTTGGCTGCGAGAAGTAGTAGAAGTAGTTGGGCAGCGGGTGTCTGAGTGGATCGGTTTAAGTCCACAAAGACCACCAGTGCTATCTCGCAAAAACAGTTTACTTAGACACAGGTAGTGAATATCTCGAGTGGGTATACACAACTGTAAGTTTTGGTGCTAAATACAAATTTGGATCGCTGTCAAGGTACGCGATGACCTTGGGTGTGTGCATCCATACATGAACATCGCCTTGCCAGATCTCACATTTATGACGTCCTTGAGCCTGTAAATGTTTTCTGGTGATACGACTGGAATGNAATAAAAAAAATTGAATAACTGTTCAGGTTATGCAGGAGTGCCTGCAACCTCACAGTGTATCAACAAGATCAAGAATGGCAGGACACAGAGGTTCTGTTCTAATGTTCATCTCGAGGGACCCCTCTGATCTGTCGTTAGTATCGGTATTTCTTTCAGCAAATCTCCGTCGGGTCCCACGAGCTAATCGGCTGCGACACTTATTTATCTGACTGCAAAGATTCTGCGTTCTCTTGAAATAAAAGTAGGCGATTCCAAACGTAAGAAGGTATCCCAGTCCTACCAGAGTCACCAATGCAGTGTCTGCGGTGGACCACGCGTACGAAAGAGATTGAATGGTAGGTTTCTGATACGCTTCCATTTCTTTGAGGACCTCATCGAGAGGCCCCAAATCAATTACTCGCGACCCTTCATATTTGATCTGCTCCACTGTGCGAGATTCAAGTTCAATCGAATGTTGACTAAAGAAAGTTGAAATCTCTACTTCACTTTGATATTGCTCTGGATGAAGATGATAGAGTGCTAAATTGTCAACATGTACCATGGCATCGTTGGGTACGTCAACCCAGATGGAACTCCAAGGAAGTTCCACTCGGGTTGAGGTGTCATGTTGATCGTATATGACAGTTGCGATCGATACGGGAGTCAGAACCAACCAACGATTTCCAACAATCTCCGCCTGTGTGGTGGTCATTTGGTTGCGAGGAGTAACCGTAGTTGGGCAGCGGGTGTCTGAGTGGATCGGCTTAAGTCCACAAAGACCACCAGTGCTATCTCGCACAAACGGTTTACTTGGGCACAGGTAGTGAATATCGCGAGTGGGTGTACACAACTGTAAATTTGGCGCTAGATACAAATTTGGATCGCTGTCATGGTACGCAATGACCTTGGGTGTGTGTATCCATACATGAACGTCGCCTTGCCAGATCTCACATTTATGACGTCCTTGAGCCTGTAGATTTTTTTCTGGTGATACGACTGGAATGTGGATCGAGAAAGCTAGCTCCCTGGTCTTTGAATCCAGATAGATGGGAATGGAACTTCCCAAAAGGATAGGNCAAATTTGGATCGCTGTCATGGTACGCAATGACCTTGGGTGTGTGCATCCTTACATGAACATCGCCTCGCCAGATTCCCACGTTTATGACATCCTTGAGTCTGTAGATGTTTTCCGGTGATACGACGGGGATGTGGATCAAGAAAGCTAGCTCCCTGGCCTTTGGATCCACATAGATGGGAACTGAACTTCCCAAAGTGTAGGCCAGATGGGCCTGTAATGGAGTTAACTGTTCTCTGGTTGCCTCAGACAGGAGTTCTTGTACCAACTCTAGCGACACTAGGTAAGGGGGTATCCGGCCGAGTATTAGTGAATCAATGGATGACCCGATGTCTCGGTTCATGTCAGCCATTAACGTGGTTACTAGTTGTATGTGTGCATAGTCTACAGTGACTACTGTCAGCAACTTGTTTACTGCTCTAGTCAAGTTTTTTAGAGTCTCGCTGTGGGTATTCAAGACTACGACAGTGCCCTGCAGGGTTCTTCCAATCGTCTGTAGCTGTGAGTGTTGAATATCTAGCTGACCCTGAATTTGGGGAATCTCATTGCGTAGTTCAGTCATGTGACGCTTGAGGGTGGCCAGGTTGACTGCATTTACAGCTGAAACCCCCAGGCTAAACAACGAACCGATAGCTGAGGCCGCTGTAAGTAACCCTGCAATGAAACGTTTGTCACGATGTCCAGCTCCACTTAGTTCAGACTGGGTGACCGTGAATTTTTGCATCTGTGTTAGCATGTGAACGATATCGGCCTCAGCATGTGAAATGGCATCCATCGTCCAGGTAACAGCAGCCCAAGAGGTAAGTTTTGCTGTCAACGGAACATGTTTCCGGCAAACTGCATCAGGACGGAACCTAACAAAAATCTTGTGGGTATGCCAGCGACAGTTTGTGATTAGCAAGCCGGGTTGTTCCTTTAGCACAATTCCTGACTCCGGTCCGGGTTCAACAATCTCCAAACGTGCCTGGCTTGAAACCAGGAGGATCAATGCGAGCACCAGCAGCATCATCTTCCTGATAAGACAGAGAGGCAACGTAGATTGGTATTAGCAAAGGTCACACTCCGGTGATTAAGACACAAGACGTAACTCAGTTGGTTTGTCAGTAAACTAGTAACACTGTAGGTCTTAGATAGAACACACCAAAAGATCAAAACCAAATAGATTTGCAAACAACGATTTCTTGCTGGAGTTAGATTAGTACTATTGAGAGGCTATGGCTTGAGCCCCCAATTCGTACAATTCAACTCTAGATTATTGAAGGTGGTGGGTGCTCAGTTATGGATGAACTGGTACACCACCACACTTGTGAATCTCTGTAGTTTAGTTTGATTGGGTTTGGTTGAACCCAACAAGTCCCATGGGGTGTTTGTGCAGCTTAAGCTGGTTGCGATGGACCCATTTCAGAATGGGCTCCTTTCTGCCTCTGCTGATTTTGATCTGGTATACCACTGGCGACAGCTTGTCAGTGATGACATGTGGTCCTGTCCAGCGTGGACGCAGTTTGCGAGACAGTTTGCCAGTTTTCTGGTTGGTGTGTCCCGTTGACTGGACAAAAAGGTAGTACCAGACTTTGTCTCCTACCTCAAGTGTTTGGTGAGATGCTTTCTGGTCGTAATAGGTTTTACGGCCCTCAGCTGCTTTCTCCATATGCTTTTGAGCAAAAGCAAATGTAGCCTTCAAGTGTTCATGAAGGTCAGCCACATACTGATGTGCTGTGTAGGCTGTTGCTACACTAGCCTCTCCTGGCTGGTAAAGAAGGTGTAGAGGTAGAGTCATTTGTCTCCCTGTCATCATCTCGAACGGTGTTATACCAGTGGATTCGTGAGGGGTGGCTCTGATGGCCATCATCACCAAGGGTAGTTTGATGTCCCAGTCTTTGTGACTGGTAGCTACATACTTCTTAAGTATGTTTACTACAGTTCTGTTTGCTCGTTCCACCTGCCCCGATGATTGAGGATGGTGGCTCACGTGAAAGTTTGCTTTTACTCCCAGAGTGTTCCAAACTTGTTGCATCACTTCAGCTGTGAAGTGAGTACCACGATCTGAATTCACTCGCATTGGGAGACCAAAGCGTGAGAACACATGGTTCATGAGTAGCAGAGCGGTCGTTTGGGCAGTGTCGTTTGGAGCTGGTATGCACTCCACCCATTTTGTGAAGGCACATGTCACAGTCAAAAAGTATTTATTTCCTCTGGATGACTTTGTCAAAGGGCCCACCCAGTCAATCTGGATGTCGGACCATGGAAATAAAATGCCTTGCTTTTGTAATGGCGCTCTGTGTGTTGGGTTTGTCGGTTGAAACTGACAACAAACCAAGCAGCCATTAACGTAGTCTGTCACATCTTTCTTCATGTGTGGCCAAAATGCAATCTGTTTAAGTGCATGGTATGTCGCATTGATGCCTTTGTGACCTGAAGAGGGAAGGTCATGGGCATACATCAACATCACCCCCCTTTGGTTGCGAGGGACCACGAGAGCTGGTGAAGCGTGGTCATCGAAAGCACGGACCAAGATGCCCTTGACCACCCTCAAAGAAGAATGAACAGCGTAAAGAGCTCGAAGGTCCGGAATGGTTTCAAAGTCAGCAGCAGAAGGGGCACCCTTGGTCGGGTCGAGAAGAAAGGCCAAGATCATGCCAATGGCAGGGTCCTTTGCCTGCAGATTGATGAGGTCATCGTTCGAGAAAACAGGATCGACCGAAACAGAAGAGAAAGACGTAGATCTAGTGACGGCGCAGACTTGAGTGTCATGGGTGGGCGGGTGGGAAAAAGGCAGACATGCCTCATCAAATTTCCAGGGTTCACCCGTCAGCGCACCCTGTTTTGTTAGTGAGTCACTCAGATCATTCAGCTCTTTGTCCTGACCAGGTATCCGAGAATGTCCTCTCACCTTTTTCCAGTAGATTTGGATGTTGTGAGAGGTGATCAAGTGATCGCATGCCACAAAAAGTTCTTTGTTTTTCACTGGTTTTCTGTTGGAGGTCTGGAAATTGTTCTGTTTCCAGAGGTTCAGATGGCATGAGAAACTCAGACGTGCATAGTTTGAGTCGGTGCAGATTACAAGTGTATCGACCTTCAAGGCAACTGCAAGTTGTAAAGTGATTAACACTGCAGCAATTTCTGCATATTGCGAGGTTTGAGAACCAAGATGGAAACTCTTGGCTTTGCAGGGGTCATCATGAAGCCATGCGATGCCCACACCAGCCAGGAGTTCTTTATCCTTGCGGAAAGAACACCCGTCCACGTATGCAGTGACCATGTCTTGGCAGACGTTCTGGTCGAAGTAGTGGTGGTGTGGATCAGTGGTTGTCACTGGAATCGGTGCTCTGATTTCGGTTGGAGTGTCATCAGAACAACGTTGGCATGCAGCCAGGTCAGTGCCAAGAGCGTTCTTTTTGTTTTGTGCGTACCTGATTTCGAGGTCGAAGCTCTGTAGTGCCATTAACCATGAGGCCACACGTGCATTTGTAACCACACCATCTCTGATTCGCTGACTGTTCAGAAAAGTGACCGGCTGGTGTTGGGTTTCCACAATGACCTTTTGCCCTCCAACATAGTTAGAGAAATGCTTCACAGCCCAGACAGTAGAAAGCAATGCTTTCTCACAGTCTGAGTACTTAAGCTCAGGTGTAGCAAGCGTCTTACTAGCATAGGCGACAACGCGCTTGTCTTGGTCATATATTTGATATAACCCAGCACTCACACAGTTGTTGGAGAAACCAACTTCAAGGTGGAATTCTTTGTCAGGGTTAGGATAGGCCAGGCATGGAGCAGAACTCAGTTTGGTTATCAGAGTCTCCATGGCCTGTTGTTGTGGTTGAGACCACCTGAATGGCATATCCTTTTTTAGTAGTTCTGTAAGAGGTTTAGCTATGTCAGCATAGTCCTCAATGAACTGTCGTGAGTAGTTGCATACTCCTAGAAAGCTTCTCAATTCCTTGAGGTTTGTTGGAGCTGCAATTTCTTTGAGACCTTGGACTCTACCAACTTGGGGTTGGACTCCAGTGGGTCCCACCAGGAGGCCAACATAGTTGACTTTGGTTCGACACCACTGATATTTGGAGAGTGAGATTTTAGCTCCAGCTGAGGTCAGTTGTTGAAGTACATGATCAATCTCTTCAATGTGAGCTTCCAACGTCGCATTACGGATGAGAATGTCATCCACGTAAATAAGCGTACCACGTTGTGTGGCATCTGGACATGCTTTGTTTAGAAAAATGTTGAATTCTGCTGGAGAATTTGCATATCCAAACGGACATCGGGTAAAAGTGTACTGCTGTCTCGCAAAGGTGAAGGCCAGCTTGTGCTGGTCGTCAGGATGAACAGGGACTGTCCAAAACCCAGAAGCCACATCCAGGGTGGAGAAGTATTTAGCTTCTTTGACCCTGGGCAGCTCCTGCTCCAACTGAGTCATTGGCCATCGAGATAGGGGAACCTGCTTGTTCAACCGTCTATAATCGATGGTCAATCTCCATTTGCCATTTGGTTTCCGTACAGGCCAAATTGGGGCTGAATAGGTGCTATTACACGGCCTAATGATCTCTTTGTCAATCAGATCATCAATGATCTCCTGAATCGGCTCATACGACGCAAGAGGAATCTTGTATTGTCTGACAAAGGTAGGCGGTGCATTTTCTGGTGTTGGAATGCGCACAGAATGAATAGAAGTTAGTCCACAATCAAGGGAGTCTGTGGACAACGATGATTGGTACTTCAACAAGACCTGGCGTAATTGTTGCCGCTCACTGTCAGTAGTTAAAGCATCGGCCATTTTTACAACCTCATCAATTTGTTCGCTGATGGAAGGTTGAGATTGATTTTTGTTCTCAGTGTTGGGAGGTGTATCAATAGTGTTAATTGATACTTCATTCATGGTCTGGAAAACCAAGTGATTTTTGTCCGAGAAATCTACGCGTCCCACTGAATCGGGTGTCAGATCCATGACAGAGTAGATAGCGATAGCCTTGGAAGGCTTAGTGTAGATGACATCTGTCACGTCCTCACCAAGAAGAGCATGTGGAATGCCCCCAAGAACCGGGACGGCTAATTCAAAGTCGTGGAAATCTGAACTTATAAGCCAGCCCAAAGTGGTACCTCTTGGTACAAGAGTGTCTTCATTGTGGTTGTCATTTCTCACCTTCAAAGATATGGTTCTGGAATTCAGACCCAAAAAAGGTGTGGCAGGAAGGGAAAAACCAAGTTTGAAAAACAAAGGGGCCGGCTGGAAGAATGCCTGAGAATGACCAAGACTTTGGCCTGGTTGAATGTGCAATCTGATTGTTGCTTCCTTAGTACCAGCAGGTAAGAATACATGTTCAGAAGAGACCACCTGGCAAGCTTCTGGAATGATCTGTTCCGACTTCAGTGTATCAGGGGTCGTTGGAGTTTCTCGCGCTGGTACCAGAGACCATAAGATGTTGTTGATAGTGTCTACCTGCACACCTAGGCGGACTAGGAGGTCACTACCTATACAGGCAGTATGTGGCAGGCCTGGTACGACCAGGAAGGAGTGTGTTAGTGTTCTGTGATTCCATTGAAGAGAAAGTGAACACAAACCTATGGCTTTCAAAGTCGAGTTCAAACCTGAACGGGTTGGAAACCGCAATGATTTCACGGCGAATTGAAGTTCTGGGTTCTCCTCTTTGAGGGTTTGGTAAAACTCAAGACTGATGGCTGACTTTTCAGCCCAGAGACACAAGGTGGCGTCGCTGACCAAGTGTGACACCATCTGGATGCCATCAAGAATGTGAGGAGCATATTCGTCCTCAGAGTCTGGTGGGCTAATTGCACACAAAAAGGTGTCGTGCTGAAACACCACCTGTTCGTTTTGTGTAGAGGACCCCTTCTCCGTTTGCTCTGACTTTCCTGCCCCTTTGGTTGAATTTTCTTGTTCGTCTGAAAGATAAAGCTCATCCGTTTCCACCGCATCACAGTGGACTGGTGAAGTGTCGCTCGGCCAAGAAATGCTTAGGGGTTGGCGAACTTGGGCCCAGAGTTTCAACTGTTGGAAATCAATCAGGGGTTCAAAACGATTAAGAAGGTCTTTTCCCACAAGGAATGGAATCGAGTCGATTGGTGATACATAGACTGGATGCACCACTGTCATTGGACCAATAGACAGTTGGATAAGTGACACGGCAGACAAACTTGTGTTAGTGTTGGCGTAAGGACGCACGCTAACAGAACATGGCTGCAGTTTTAGATCTTTGTTTTCACTGTTGACCGCAGCGCGCAGCTGGTTAAACAGTGAAGATGAGATCAGCGTGATGTCGGCAGCGGTGTCCAACAAGGCTTCATGCACTAACACATCTTCCAGTATTAATGACATGTAAAATTTTCGTGCTAGTCCCTTCTCAGTGAGATCGCACAAAAATTGTTGTACAGGTGGGTAGACAGGAAACATCAAGTCATCCTGATCAGGTGACAGTTGTTGTTGGTCTAGCCCAACCACCAATACAGCACTGGGAGACTGGCAGGTCTCCGTTCCTTCCTCATTGCCTGCAAGAGAGGATGAAAGGCACCCCCCTTCTGAGGACGTTATGAGGTCAAGGTTGGTGTTCTGATGATCGCTGATCATCAGGGGTTCATCACACAAGGTTGAGACAGGATCATTTAGTTCAAGGTCTGATTGACTCAGAGAGAGGGCCAGCACATCTGGCTTTTCAGGCTTATGACTCTGTGCTAAGTCTTTCAGTAGACGTTTGATCTCCTGAATTTCTTCTTTACTTAACCCTGAAAATTCAGGTTTTTCCTCCGATTTGGACCTGAATTTCTTTGATTGAAAGTTTTCAGTGAATTTCCCTTCATCGGGGAAATCACGTGGTTGTCCAGTGTACCGACCTCCAAACCGAGTTTGTAGTCGTCTTCCATGATCCCCATACCTCTCATAGGTAGGGGCCTTGTCAACCCACTTTGGCTGAGGTTTCCCTCTTTGCCAGCTAGTTTTCCATCCAGATGTGTCATCTGGACCTCGCTCTTCCAGTTGTGTTTTCTTCCCAGACCAATGTTTCTGCGACTCACTTCGGTTGGGTTTCTTTGATGGAACCCAGCGTGGGTCCTTTTTGGTTCTGGGTGGAAGAGATACAATGGAACTAGGTCCATCCACCTTGTGGTTTGATGCACCTTCAAGTTCCAAAGCTGAGCGATCTGCTGTTGTAGGCAGAACCATGGGATCACCTGATTTTGGATTTGCCTGCTTCTGCTTCTGGAAACCCAAAGCAGCAAGTTCACGAAGGTGACTGATTGTCGCTGTGTGGGGGTTCGCAAAGACTCCCAAGTGACGACTGGTTCCAGGATGGAGGTTCTGAAGGAAAAGAGATTTGAAGTTCAAGTCCTCCTCCATTCCTGGTTCATTACGAGTACCAAAGTATGCTCGTAAAAGTCTGTAATAGTATTGCTGGGGAGGCTCCTGCCTACCTTGCTTTACTGACATTGCAACCGTCAGGCCAGACTGGGTGGTGTAGTCAGAGAATTCCCTCTCGAGGGCTTGTCGCAAAAAGAACCAATCGCATTTGGTAGCCTCTGACTGTCTTTCAATGAAGCGGATTACCTCACGGCTCGAAGAAAGTTTGATAAGATAAATCTTATCTTGAATGGTGGAATCTGAATAGTTCCTGAGGTAGAACTCAACGTCATCTAGGTATGCACGAGGATCATTAGAACCACCAGGGGTTGGTTCTAATCTGGTAAGATTTTGAGAGATTTTGTCTAAATCTCGATCAGAAGGAGCATGGTGACGAGATTCACCTGCACGAAAGTCATGAGATAGACTGGCCTGTTGCAGCCTTGGAATCAGAACAGGAGGATTAGCAGGTACGAGTGGTGAAAAAGGTGGTCCACGAGAAGCATCCCCTGCAGCCAGTGCACCCCCCTTTCCGTCTTTGAAAGGTAGATGGGATGGCTGACCGGTGTCAGGTTCAAGAGATGGCTTGATATCTGTCTTCGCAGATTTCAGTTCCTCCATCAAGAGTTCGTATCGTTGATCGGAGGACTCAAGTTTTGTGTTGGTGTAGGCTAATTGCTCTCGCATTAGCTCAATCTGTTCTGTTTGGTCCTCTAACTGTCGGGTCAAATTAGCATTTTCCTGCTGTAACTCGTCTGCATCCTCTTTAGCACAGTGAAGTGCTATTTGAGATACCTTGTGGTTTTCTCTAGCCTCAGTAAGCTGAAGATGCATTGTTGTCAGGTCTTGCTGAACAACCTCAACCTGGGATTTCAAGTCCTTTATTTCTGTTTTCATTTGATCAATCTCAACTTCTCGTTCATTTGCCTGGGTAGTTAGATCAGTGACACAACGCTCAGATTCATCTGCTCGGTTCTGAACGACCTCAAGCTGATGCTGCAACAGTTTATTCTCCTCCTGGGTTTGAGAAATTTTCTGTGAGCGGGTGTCAAGTTTACCCAATGCTTGGTTCAACAAAAGGTGAGCGTTTTTTGAGTCGTGCTGTTAGCACTATGGCTAAGCTACCAAGTGTTTTGNGGGTAGTTAGATCAGTGACACAACGCTCAGATTCATCTGCTCGGTTTTGAACGACCTCAAGCTGATGCTGCAACAATGTGTTCTCCTCCTGGGTTTGAGAAATTTTCTGTGAGCGTGTGTCAAGTTTACCCAACGCTTGGTTCAACAAAAGGTGAGCGTTTTTGAGTCGTGCTGTTAGCACTATGGCTAAGCTACCAAGTGTTTTGTTCAATGCCTTATCTTTTGGTGGATCATTGGTCATTTCAGCCACTAACTCAGAAAGCTTGGTCTCAAGTTCAGGCGCAGTTAAGTTTCGAACTTGACCTTCAAAACCTGGAATGAAACTCTCAGTGACTTCTGCCAAAACAGTTTCTAAATCATCAAAAAGATCCCCATGGCTAGATGTCTCAGAAGAAGCAGCGTCAGCCATTCTTAAAGGTGTTGATCAGCTGCTAAGGAACAAAGCTCGAAGGCTATCGATCGCTTTGGTTTTAGCCTCAACTAGCTAATGCTATCCTTCAGCTTTAGCTTTCAGATTCCCTGGCTAGGTAATGATTCTCAACACCAATGTTAACCCAAGATGTCACTCAATTGAGTCGCTAACCCTTTTCTCAAGTGTTTTCACCAAAAACTTATTTTTGACTGATAGTACTCTGTTAGCTGCTAGTCAAGCTTACAACCCCTTGGCTATTAGCGTTTATCTGTTAGCAATAGCTTGTGATGTTAGCTTTTACCACTAGATTTTAGCATTAGCTCTTAGCATTAGCCCTTAGCCTTAGCTTTTAGCTTTTAGCGTTAGCTCTTAGCCTTAGCTTTTAGCTTTAGCTTTTAGCGTTAGCTCTTAGCCTTAGCTTTTAGCGTTAGCTTTTAGCTTTAGCTTTAGCTTTAGCTTTAGCTTTAGCTTTAGCTTTAACCCAAACTGCCAATATGGAGGAATGACAAGTGTGATTTCTACTCAACGCCACAAGGGGGAGTCAACGCACCACTAACTGAAAAGACCTTCCACTTTTTGCAATATACAAGTCTGATCTTATTTGTCACCACAGTTTGATAGTGCAGGGAGTGCGGACGCAAGAGGAAGTTTTCAGTGGAATAGCGCCTGGCCAACGTGACTTTAAGGTTTNCTCTTAGCTCTAGCTATAGCCCCTAGCTTTAACCCAAACTGCCAATATGAAGGAATGACAAGTGTGATTTCTACTCAACGCCACAAGGGGGAGTCAACGCACCACTGACTGAAAAGACCTTCCACTTATTGCAATATACAAGAGATCTTATTTGTCACCACAGTTTGATAGTGCAGGGAGTGCGGACGCAAGAGGAAGTTTTCAGTGGAACAGCGCCTGGCCAACGTGACTTTAAGGTTTCCACACCCTTTTAGGATAGGAGATTCCCAAAAAGTACAGGCCGACAGCAAATTCCCTCTGAGCTTCTCTCTGACAAGACAAACTCTGCACCTTTCAAAACTTTGGCAGTGAAAATGGAGCAAAACCTCCAGATTTCTGAGGCTTGAAACAAAGTGAATCCTGAAATGACTGGTTTACAAGTTAAACAAATCAATAGCGACGCTTTCTGAATGTGAAGACGCAGATTCGTGGAACTCAAGTTGTGCAGACTCCAAAACGATAATTCCAAGTCCACGTTTCCTGAAACTGACCTCAAAAGGGTCAACCTCTGTGAACAGAGGTCACTCCCTACAGAAGTTCAGTTTTCGGTACAGGACCAGAATATTCAAATGAAGTAGCTTTGAATTCCTACTGCTCTATCACAATTTCAGATGCAAGCTTTAGACTTGTAACTTTGGATGTGCAACATGTAACTTAATAACCAAAGACAGCGTCTTTAACCAAAAACCACCTGTTGTTACAACCAGAAAAACTACTCAAGTTCACAAAATAGATGATTTACCTTAGGTGATTAATAAAGTTGAATGGGCTCAAAAATAGCTAACAGCAAAGCTTGACTTGTATTCTATGGATTATCTGAGAAAAAGTCTAATAGTAAATAATGTTTGGCTAAGAAAGATTTAAAAATCAGTGCCTGGTTTAAGGCAAATTAACTGATTTTCACAGTTATGTGACTTCCTTATCACAGTTTTAACCTTTAAGTCTACAAGTTTTATCCAGTTTTTAAAAATAGTAACTAGGATGATCAAATCCTAAAAGAAAAGATTTGTTTAACTATGATGAGTTAACAATCAAAGAACAAAATGGATTCAAACTTTGAAGCTTAGAACATGTGTGAATAACATGCAGTTATGCACAGACACCAGCTGGTGGCAGGAGAGAGTAAACTTCTAATTTGGGATGCAAATGTGGAGTGATGCCAACTGCATCACAGCTTAGCCACACCCCTAGAAGGACCCCGCGGTTCTTTCAGTTTTCAGGTCAGTCTGCTTCAGCAGTGGTCATAAAGACACGAAGAATGCAGTCTCAAAGTGCAAAGAGGAGGGGGGGTCGTTCACACCAGGATATGAAGTTTCAATTCAAGATTCAATGCTGGTTCAGAATAACACCGTTTTTTATCTCCAGTGCGGCT
>NC_050517.1:4992862-4993418 GCF_002922805.2 Oryzias melastigma
CTGTTCCAATAGGCTCACCAGATTTGTCCTGTGTTCAGGCGAAAAGGAATAATTTTTGTTTTTAACTTGACAAAGCTCAAGGCTTTGTGACACTGTTTTACTTTGACACCTACTCGTAACAATCACTGATGTCATCAGAGTTCTCCAATAAATCACCAATGAAGGTTTCTGGTATGTCCTAAAAATATCACAAACCACAACAGATCTTTTACTCACTTACTTTTATATGTAACATGTCTACAAGTGCTAGAACATAAGTTGCAAAAAATGACACCTACATTCAGTACTTCTTGCGACTCACTACTCATTGGTGGCTCTTCCATAACCTATACAATCAGAAAAAAACATACATTAAAACTCTTCATCTGTACTGTAACAAGAACACACAAAAACAAGTTAACATACCGTAAATAAGTCCCTTCCGGGGTTTCTGTTTGCATGGTCAGTGTTGGGAGTCTGTGCTGGATGTGCAAGTGTGTCTCCATCCTGAGATGAAAAAATGTAATTCAGTTAGTGCTACCACAAGCGATTATTTTAATAGTCAATTAATCACTGA
>NC_050517.1:4994373-4994781 GCF_002922805.2 Oryzias melastigma
AAATGTAACCAACAAATCGATTATTGATACTCAATAAGAAACAAGTATGATAACTTTGAAGCTACTTCTGCTGGCGCATGCACGCGCAGCGCAGCTCTCCTTTTCTCCTCCACTACTCATCCAACAACGGAACCAAACAACGGAGGTCTGCTCCCAGAATGCACCTCGATTCCTCATCTGTCAATCAAAGGGCCGCACACCCTTCAAAATAAATGCCGTTTAAAAAAAAAATTAGACGGTTTAGAAAAAAATCACTCCCCTCACGGATCAAATATGCAGTCATTTATTAAACAAACACTTTAAGCACCAGGCATTAAAGGGGTTTATTTGAGGTCAGAAAATGACGACTTTAACATGGGGCTCTATGGGAATCTGCTCACCAGCCTGTCTGATCAGTGCCGGTACTGC
>NC_050517.1:4994943-4996406 GCF_002922805.2 Oryzias melastigma
TAAAAATTCTTCCGCGGGACGGAGGTTGGGGACCACTGGGCTAAGAGGGAGGGTGAAGGGAAGAATTCGGAGCATATTACTCTTTCTCTCATTCTCTGTCCGCTTCGCAGCCGCAAACGATAAGAGCAACCCCTGCCGCGTGCCGGCCAGCAGACATGGCTGGGTGATGCTGTTTGTTAGCATTAACCAGAAACAAATGAGAAAAAAACACAGCAAAACTTACCTCTCCACAACGTTGTCGCTGGAACTTGCTGGCGGGGTGTTTTGAATGCGATGTATTATTTCACTAAATCGGTTGCTAAGCTCAGTAACGTAATTTCTGTTCGTCTCCATTTTCAATCACATACCAAAAGCTTATATTTCAAATTTACTAGAATATATAACCTCAATATTGGAGGGAAATGTTTTTATTGGATCTTTAAGAGGGCCTTTTGATGTGACGTCACTCAAAATGCAACATCGCCGCTACTGATTGGCCGCTTGGTATATCCCACTTGCAAAGTGTAGAAGAAGAAACGAGGACCGCGTAATGACACTCAAGTCAAAAGGACGTTGACTTGACTATGTCTGTTCCAGCGTTCATCGAGCAATGTAA
Source organism: Oryzias melastigma (assembly GCF_002922805.2). Lineage (NCBI taxonomy): Eukaryota > Metazoa > Chordata > Actinopteri > Beloniformes > Adrianichthyidae > Oryzias > Oryzias melastigma. The sequence continues at coordinate 4,995,539 of NC_050517.1, forward strand.
TGCATCTTTTTCTGATATGTGCAGAGTGTTTCTCACTGATAACCAATCGCCGGACATGTTAAGACCGTTATTAGTAAGGTATGTATATGTGCTTGTTTAAACGGGCCCTTGCCCATACTTGCGGGCCCCATATCCTCTGAAAAGCAGGTGTAGGTACCATATGTGCTCGGAATAGCCTACTCTATACTTAAAGTTGAGAAGTATTTCTGTAAAGTAACGTTACTTTTAATAGAGTAAAATTCTTGAACACTCTACCCATCTCTGATTATTTCTTACCTTAGTAAAATAAAAATAAAAAATCAAGTAAAAAAAAAAAAAATATATATATATATATATATATATATATATATATATATATATATATATATATAAATATATATATACGTATATATATATTTATGTATATATGTATATATATATATATATATGTATATGTGGCACTTTAATTTTTAATTTAATTATTTTTTTATTTATTTCATAGGAAAATATATAAAAAAATTATGTCTAGCAGAAATTTTGTAATGTACTATTAGATAGATGTGTAAACTGTGTTTTCATGTTGTATAGGCTGGAAACCTTGAAAAGGAGCATCTACCAGGCAAGAGGAAGGATTCTGCAAGAGTCACACGTTGACGAACTGCTTCAGGTAGTGAATGACTTCATCCGGACTGTGGAAACACTCTTGACTCATGAAGGTACGTACAATAACATCTTTGTAAAAAAGGAAAGAAATTAAAGTTTGCATTTATTGACTTTTTACCAATCAGAAACAATTTCTTAAAATCAATAGCGTTGTTTCATCGATTCTTCGTCCTCTATGAAAAAAAAAAAAATACAGATGCTTCAAGATTTACAAAAAAAAAAAAAA
>NC_050517.1:5006314-5009011 GCF_002922805.2 Oryzias melastigma
CTCAATCGTAAGGCCTGCCTGCTTGGCTAGCTCGGCATCAATGACGTTCTGCTCTGCACCAGAATCCACCAAAGCCCGCACAGGTATCTCCCCACCCGTAAACAAAACCCGAACCCCCAAAATACAGGATGCAGCCTTAGAAATGGTGGGTGTCTGAACACCGCTCGTCAGGGAACCCACCCTTACTGACGAGCGGAGGCATTTGGGCAGTCCTTGCAGAAATGACCCCGCCGACCACAGTAGAGGCACTCACCTGCCGTCATCCGACGCCTCCGCTCCGAAGGGGATAGACGGCCACGACCCAACTGCATAGGTTCCTCCGCAGGCGACTGGGATGCCTGGCGATCTGCTGGAACAGAAGCAGGAAAAGGTGAGTGGTGGCTCCTCAGGTCGCTGGGGTCCTCTGAGATGTGGGACCCCGCCCCGGCGGCCCTGCTTGCGATCCTGCAGCCGGTTGTCAATTCTGATGGTTAAGGAGATGAGGGCCTCCAAGGACGAGGGCAGGTCCAGAGGGGCTAGATAATCCTTAAGGTCCTCCGATAGGCCCTCTAGGTAGGCGTCTGCGAGCGCCGCTGGATTCCAGCCACTCTCAGAAGCGAGGGTCCTGAACTCAATGGCATAATCAGCCACCCGCCGGTTATGCTGTTTCAGCCGCATAATAGCCCGGGCCGCCTCTCGTCCGGGCTTGGTGAGCTGGAAAACCTGGGTGAAGGCCTCGAGGAAAGCTGGAAGGGACGCGCAGACAGGCGACCCCCTCTGCCACTCTCCGGTGGCCCACGCCCCGGCTCTGCCCGTGAGATGAGAGATGATGAAGGCCACTTTGGAACGATCCGAGGGGTAGTTGGCTGCCTGCAGCTCAAAATGAAGTTCACACTGAGTCACAAAAGCCCGACAGTCACCAGAGTCCCCGGATAACCTCTCCGGTCGGGCCAACAGAGCAGCAGCAGCGAGTGACGTCAAACCCGGCGCCGCCGGTAGCTGGGCGGAGGAAGGCGGGTGAGAAGGAGGACGTCGGATGTGCTCTGTCAGCTGCTCGATCCGCTCCCCGAACGCAGCAAACTGTTGCTCCTGTCGGCTGGAAATCTCCATCAGCCCCCGGTGAAGGTTCTGCCTCTGATCCTCCTGTTGGCGAAGAATCAGCTCCTGGGTGGAGAGGATCGAACGCACGGAATCTGCATCCGCTGTGTCCATGTTGGCCAGATCGTAATGTCAGGATCTGGACGCGGACACAAACGCAGGACACAGAATGTCTCAAAAAGGAAGTAATTTAATTTTTACAGCGTTGTAGCTGAAAGGCTAGAGGGCTCGTGATTCTCAAAGAAACACACAAGACGATCTGGCAGAGTAGGCAGGAGAAATGCAGACCTAAATAGGAGGGAAGTACAGGTGCATTCATTAGGAGGATGGAAACCAGGTGGAACAAGTTAACCTAATCACCCCCTGATCCCAATCCCCACAGTTTCCACCCGCTCGTTTTCGTGGGTATGGGAGGGGCTGCTGCAGACAGTGCAGGTTTTTACAGGATTACTCTTAAATGCATATACATATCAAAATGGCGATTTGTGGTTCTTTATAGAGAGGAATGAACAGTAAAACGCATTTAAAACCTCAAAGTAGAATTTTCATGGTAGGGCCCCTTTAAAGTTGTCTTTTAATTATGATTCTGCTGTTTTAACCAAAATCTTAAAAACTTGTAGTTTTCTAGGACATAGTTTCTGTAGAGCGACAGGTGTTCATCAGAAATTCATCTCTGATTCAGGGATCTCTGATCCCTGAACGTAACATTCGTAGATTAAGATATCCCTGCTTTTCCAGCTGCAAGGGTTACAAAGCTAAAACAAGTTCTACAAATTTGTTGGAATACACAATCTTAATTTTTATTTGCTTTTTTTTTTTTTCAAAAATAAAAAAAACATTTAGTGGTTGGTAGTCGGTATCGGCTACAATAGTCTGGAAAAATATTGGTTATCTGTGTTGGTTGTAAAAAGTCAATATTGTTTGTAGCGTGCTACGATGTCTTCTGACTTGTTTAATTTCTCAAAGGATGAGAAAGTAAGAAAAAACTGGGAGTCCACCATAATCAGGAATACATTCAGAGACGTATGTAGGCCTTAGAAGGCCATAGAACGGGGGTCGGCAACCTGCGGCTCCGGAGCCGCATGCGTCTCTTTAAGCACTGCCTTGCGGCTCACTGGCGCTTTTTCAAAAATGTTTGAAAATGAAAAAAAAAATGTTGGAGGGAAATATATTTGTTGTTTTAATACGATTTCTGTAGGAGTACAAACATGACACAAACATACTTTACGTTTTCCAGTTGTTGTGAGATGAGCGCAGGTGTTTCCACGCTGGCTGAGTCAGCGCGCAATCAAGCCACACCCTCAATGAAAAGTCAATGCAAACGCGCAGTACAGCAGAATTCCTGGCCGTGCGTCTGGAGCGCACGTGAGCGCACGTTGCTACGCGGGTTTTGAAGTCGGGTCGCGAGCTCCACGTACAAATCGGCACACATTGAGCGCGCTGAATCTTCAATCCGGTTCAAGATTTCCACGCACAGTCGCAGCAGCTCAGAGCTGTGACCGATCGAGGAGCTGGATTTGGGAGCTGCTTGTGGGCGGAGTCTGCTTCAGAGCACAGAAGTGCCAAACGTGATTACGAAGGAGAAATAAATCATTACGGTTTGTGTCCGGTCAGGTTAAT
>NC_050517.1:5009360-5011104 GCF_002922805.2 Oryzias melastigma
GTCTGACTATAAGACTCACGCGCGCTCCAGACTTGGAGGCAAGGAATTTCGGTGTGCACGCGCTTATATTGACTCTTCATTGAAAGTGTACTCTTTATTGACGCGGCCAGTGTGGAAGCACCTTAAATGTGCACGTTACATTTTTGTGTTTTTTTTTCAAATCCTCTAAATAAAAATGACATCAAAAATCAGATTTCTTTATTGCATTTCTTTAATTTCATCAAAGCAATGAAACAAACTGTAATTCATTCATATTGTAGTGTATTGCTGTTGGTCTGGCAGCGCAAGGAATTGTGGGTTACCCATTCTTTTGCCTGTCTGACTGAAATTGGATTTAAGTTTGGGTTTTCGTCAACGTGTTTTGTTGTCTGACTGTTGAAAAGTTATGATTTTGTCCTGTTATGTTTGAATTCTTCCTGCACCTGGAGTGAGAATGAGGGAGAGACTGATCAGGACCCCCTCTCCTTGAGTCATTGGGGGATGTCAAAATAAAAGCTCACATGTTCATTATGAGGTTATTCAGCCTTTGCCAGATGATTTTGACGCTGCAATATCTCATCAGCTTGTCATGAGGCCACAAGAAAAGCTTATATGACACGAGGACACGCAGCAGGAGAAATAAACGTTTGTTCGACACATTCTCAATGTGTTACTTTCAGTATACAACTTTTATAAGCCGTTTCCATTTATGCGGCTCCAGACACATTTGGTTTTTATTGTATTGGTCCAAAGTGGCTCTTTCAACACTTTGGGTTGCCAATCCCTGGCTTAGAGCAAAATTCACTCATTTATATCGCATTGACATTTTACATCAAACCTCTTCCAACTGTACATAGTGCACATGTGCTACCAAACAGTAGAACAAGACAAAGAAGCCCGTTTTTGATTGTCAAGTGTGAACACCATATGTATGGAAGTTTTTTTTTAGCTCCATCAGACTCTGAATTTTTTTCACCTCTGAATTTTTTTTCTGATTTTTTTTTTAACCTCTAAATTTTTATTTTTTTTCAACCCTTGCTTTTTAAACAGCAAAATTTTATCCTCCCAAAACTATTTTCTATCTTAAAAAAATATTTTTTTAATTTCTAGACTTAAAATTTGGATGGGTCAGAAATTCAACATAAAAAAATTCTGAGTGAAAAACTTCGCCCAAACAGTGTCACCAGAGCAAGTAGTCGATCCAGGAGCACATCGATATCCAGCCAATCAAATCCTGACACTGACGTGACGTCAGCGTTTGTTTTGGTCTCTTGAGCTGTGTCTGAATTCCTTCCGATGCCGCGGCCTTCGCGGTCATCGACGGCCGGGTCCTTCATAGAGCGGGAAGATCGTATGTAGAGGGCTTTAAATTTGGACGGTCTAGCCGTCTTTTATTATTCTTTTTCATCATTTAATTGAACAAAATACAAGTTGGTGTAGCTTTGCTGGCTAATTTCCTGTAGCTTAGCCACCGCGCGTTGAACGTGTGAAGCGCGAAGCTGGAAATGTTTCTGAGTTATTTGATTCAACTTTTACCTTTGGAGGAGTTGGAGCAGATCCTTCGATCCATCGCCGTCGCAGGAACTTGCTATTATCCCGGCTGAGAGAAAACGACATGCAGGTACAGTTTACAAACGCTCTTAAAATATAAAGAAAGAAAAAAGCCTCCAACTCTTTCATATGTTAGCTTTAGATAGTTTGATTCTTTTCTACCTAGCAACTGCATCACGGGTTTTAATACAAGTACCTACCCTTTTCTGAGCTT
>NC_050517.1:5011208-5018978 GCF_002922805.2 Oryzias melastigma
ATTTAATTTATATATTGCAGGTTGTCACAGCTTGTGCCATCCTCCTGTTATTTAACTGCTATTTAACATACTTAATCGTTGAGCATCATCAACTTTTTAAGGGTCTCTTTCCTTCAAGAAACCTCTTACCTAAACATCACTTCATGATACATTATCCACGATGTATTTCAATAAGGAGAGAACTCAGAACTGCGTAGAAAATTTTAATTGTGATGATTTAACAGGCTGCATGAATAAGTCTTTTTGGCGATTGGGCTCTGGGCTGTAGAAATCTGCTTGATATGATGATCTTTGACCAAGTGAAGAGATCCCCACACGGGATTCGGGAAGAAACGGAGCCACAGGACACTTGGAACCATGGTGGTACACAGGACAGCGCCAGTCAAGCCGGGGGGAGAAGGGGAGGAGGTGGGCCGGCGCAATGTCTGCAATGCGGAAAAACAAAACGTCACTGAATTTAAAGGTAGACATTTGATTGTGATTGGTCGTGAAGTGAGTGAGTACTTCGCTATTGGCTACCGTGATTACCAATTGATGACGTGAGAGTAGCGATGAACGCCCTGCACACCTGGGAGAGTAGATCTTCCTTATTGAAATTGCGCCAAAGCTTCACAAGGAATATTGGACCGATTCTACACATGTGGTCGATGTGTTATGAAGCAAAGCACAACCTTTTTAAAACCCAAAAGTTTCAAAAATGTCACCAAGACATTGGCTAAAATGTCAGATTAATGGTTGGCCCAGGAAAAATGTCTCATCTTAAAGATTTAAAAGAGGGCTCAGAAATTGCTGCCAAATTAAATACTACAACGTCCACCAATGTTCTGTCTGTTAAGTGGGTAAAACACCATGGGACTGAATATAAATCTGGCCTAATAGCATGTGTTGAGGTAGTTGATGAGATGCCAGTATTATATAAAATTCACACTATTTTTGTCAAAGATGAGCAAGTTGTTCTAGCTCTTTCTGGTGTCAAAACTATTTGTTTTGATGAACATTACCATGCATTCAAAATATCGTTGAGGCCCTCGACTGTGAAAGTGTTAAATATTCAAGACTTGTTCTATTATAAACCAATGGATGTTCAGATGACGTATGGACCCTCAGATACTTCAATGTATGCAGTTCCATTTTGCCATCTGATACAAGTGTGAGCAGTATTAATACGACATTTTGACATTGCCTTGCTTTTGTTTCTTCTTCACTGTTTTATGTACTTCACAGTTTAAAGGTCTTATCCTACCCCTCAAAAGGTAATATTTGTGGCCAGATGAAATTGAATTTAAGATGTTTCATTTTTTTATTCTCACATTTTAATAAATATGTCTTGTGTTCTGCCTTTCTTTCTGCTAACATATCTAGCTTTTAACTTGAGAATTTTTCAGAAAATTGGTTTTTAGTTCTTAAAATGTTAATACTGAAAGTTTGGAAAAAAATTAGCACTGGAGACATTTTCTCAAATAACAGTGTCAATTTAAACACTGGTTTGGGATGCAGTATCAGAGGTAATTCTGATTAACAAAACTTATTGTTATTTGTAAACAACACTGTGGGTGTTACATTTTATAAAGTGGAAAAACTATTCAACACTTGTTAGTGTCAAAGTGGTACAGATAGTGTCAATTTTTAACACCCAAAAGAATTAAATTAACTCTTAAAATTCAACACTATGTTCAGAGACACTTTAACACTGCTCAGGTCGGGCCCATATGTTCACTGGCTCAGAGTTAAAATGAACTCTTTGAGACGTGTTAGCACTGCTCTCCATCTCACCCGCTCCTCTTCCAAAAGTGCCATCTACTGCTTATCAATGGTTTTCCCACTTCTTATCCTCACTGAAAGTTCCTTCCATACTCTCATGCAACTGAGATGATCTGTGCTTTTTTCATGTGCGGTGAGGTATGCGCTAGCATGTTTCCAGTTTACCATACCAGAAGTTGTTAAATGAATGTTTTTGTTCGAAAACAATTTGCAAGAGAAGCAAAAGAGGCTGTTCTTCACTGATTAATACATTAAACAAGCACTTGCCATTTTTTCACCACTTACTAGAGTCTTCCTATAATAGTGGTGATGACAACTTCTCCCGTCACTCTCATTCCTTGGGAAAACAAAGTCAGTTGGTATGCTACTTGGTCCCCTTCGAACCAGCTCCATCCGAATCCCGTCAGTCAGAGGTGAAGGCCAGTTTGCAGGGTCAGTTGATTCATCCTCAGCAGTCAGACTCAGTGGGGGTTCATCACAGGGGATTTCTATCAACATAACGGCACATTAATTAAATCATGTAGCTGTAAAAAATAACACATGACCAACTCAGCAATGGTCAAAATGATAAAGATTACATTAAATTGTAGTTGCAGAGTTATCTTTTAGCTTGCACATATACATTCAGATGCACATCAAAAAACCTACCTGAAGTCTCATGCTGGGTGGAAGTAGATGGAACAACATCTTCATCCTCACTGTCAGATCTTTGTTCAGATAATAACTGTGGGACTACAGACGTAGCAGCGGATGGAGATGGCAGCTCATCCTGAAGGGTTGGGACTGTGGCTGGGGCAGTGGATGTCTCATCTTGAGCAGTAGCAGAGGATCCAAAATATCTTAGAAGTGCCCCTGAAATGGGATTTGATAATGACTTCAAAACACCATAGACTACAATATATTGCTGCCCTTGTAAAAAACACATAAATGAATTAAAAATTTAAATTAGTACAGATCTCTACTTCAGAGAAGAAAAAATTAGCGAATCGCTGCCGTCTTCAATCATTGGCACATTTTTAGACTGGTTACATTGGCTGTGTCCAAATTCAGGTTCTGCATCCTCCCAAGGCCGCGGCCTTCGTGATCTCCGATGTCTGGGTCCTTTGTTAGCGGGTATACCGGATGTTAAGTGCTGTGAATTTGGACGGTCTAGCCTTGTTTTTTTTTATTTTTTTTTTTATAACTTCATTGAACAAACAAAACAACGAAAGCTGTATTAACTTTGCTAGCTAGTTTCCTGTAGCCTGGCCACCGTGAGTTAGAAATGTAGTGAATCATTTAGCTCGAGATGATTCTGAGTTTTTTTTTTATTTAACTTTTACTTTTGGAGGAGTTGGAGCAGATCCATCACCACCGCCGGCACTTGTTGGTATTTTTCCGGCGGAGACAAAACGATCTGCAGGTACTGTGTACAAACGCTTAAAAAACATCTACGAGCTCTTTTACATATTAGCTTTAGCTAGTTTAATTGAAATATTTATTTAGCAACACTATTACAAGTTGTAAAATATACAAATACTGAATTTGTGGGTTTGTGGATTATTCAAGTTTTGTTTATTTCACAAGTTATTGCAGTAAATGTAACTCAGTACAAGTACCTACACATTTATGAGAATAAAAACATGTACCCAATAACTACAATGGGTTCTTATTTTATTAATCATACTACAATAGTGTTAAATGTTAATTTTATCTTCAGACTTTTGTTGCATAAATATTTTTTTTTTTTCGTATTTATTTGAAAATTTGATTTGAAATCAGTAAAAGTAGTATTTAATTATTCTCAATAATGAGAACATTATTCTCATGTTCACATACGTGTAATGAATTTTTATAGTTTAATAACAAATTATTTAAAACCACATATTTTTAATATAAATGTATTTCTTATGTATTTCTTTTTAACTAGACTAGACTCCTATAATCCAGAATCAACCAGTCTCTCAATCTTGGAGCTGTTTGTCCAACAGTGAAGACCCAAGACCAGACTTCAGAGTGAACAGGAACTCTCCTGCAGTCTTCCTGAACCTCCTTGATCAGGATCGGTGACATCGATCATCCTCCTGCAGGTGCTGGAGCTGCATCACACCTCTGTACCTCATGTAAGTGAACACACTGCAGTTTTTCAGTATTATTTGGAATATATATATATATACATTTAAACATATATATTGCAGGTTGTCACAGCGTGTGCCATCCTCCACAACATCTGCCTCTGTGTTGACGACACCGAGGCCCCAGAGGATGATGTGGAGGTGATGATGAGGACGCTGGTTTGGAGGTCACAGCGGTGCTCTCTGACAGGATCAACTACCTGCTGAGGTCTCTGCCCTGGGGGAGGTACCACCTTGATTACTGGTAACAGATAATTAAATAATCAAGAGATAAAAAAAAAGTTTTTTCCAAAGCCTGTACATGACTCATATTTATGGATCATTTTTGGTCATGCAGCATCCATCGACAGCCAGCCCTGCAAACCCTGAAGATGGATGATGCAGTCTACAGTGAAGATGATCCTGAAACTCTCTGCAGACCACCTTGCAAGATGTTCAATCACCACCCAGAAAGTTCCAGCCCGGGTCTCAGTTGAAGCCCCCCATCCAAGTCGACTATCTTTGTAAATAGTTGGAAATAGAAGTTACAATTAATCCATGAAAATCACTGTGTTTGATTTAGATCTTTATTTAAATTAACAAAACAAAAACAGGCATTTTTAATATATCAAATACAAGCTTCATTTATTTATTCTCAGACATCTAAGGATTTTAACGGCAATTCTTTCCAGCAGACTAAAGTTGGTCAAAAGTTACCCTCCTCTCTCGTGCGCTCTGCTCTTCTGCCTCATGTCCTCTGCTTAGGTCTAGAAGCTCATCACTGTTTCTTCTTATTTTTCTTCTTCCAGCCGGTGGCTCACTCCTTTCTCTTTCTTCACTCTCCTCTCTTTCACCCACTGCTGTACTTCTCCAGCAGATCCATTTTCTCCAGGATTGTCCTGAAAAACACAGAAAACAAAGCGGGAGAGATGAGAGGTTTGATCCCTCTCAAAAATGTTTCACATTAAAACACAAAAACACTCAACTCTACAGTAATGGTCACCAACTCTGTTGTTATTGAGCTCCTGCCCTGTTTGTTTAGCAGCTTAACCTGTTTCAGTTACTTCTGCTCACCTGATCAGGTGTGTTCAGTCAATCAGAAACGGAGCTCATCCAATCCAGCTAATCAGGAATTACTGAAGCAGGGCAGTGGAGTTCACGAAGAACAGGGTCGGTGACACCGGCTCTATTATTATAATGAAGACGTATGTAAATGTACGATTTGCCAAAGCAGGTGGAAGAAATTTGGCGCCAGTAAAAAGATGATAATTTTCACCCCGGAGCTTTATAATTACTGCCGTCTGTTCTTTGGCCCCTAAAATTATAGAAAATTCGGTTTTTATTTTTTTTTCGTTTTCATCAAGAAAGAACAAAAGCGAACGACCGAAGAACAGCAGAGGGATCTAGCATACGAGTCGAGACCGCCATATAAGCACTTCTGTTGTAACACTTCAGATCAAAATAACGTCAAAATGTTTTATGTAAATCATAAAAACCATAAACTTATCAGAATAAAGTTTTTACTTACATTTAAAAGTGAAATTTCCCCCGACTCAGCTTCCCGCATCAACGTCCGCCATTGTTGCCAGAAAAATTCTTCGGGGCCGACCGCAATGCATCTTGGGATACGGTCAGCATAGCAGGATACACCAGAACGATCCTTCAAAATCGGAAGAGTAAGGCCGCGTTCGTTGGCTGAGTTTGAAGCAGACCCTGAATTTGGACAGCACTTGTCGCGACGCTGTGACGTCACCAGCCGACAAACCCGGCCTCGGGAGGTCGCAGCACCTGAATTTGGACACAGCCATTATGTTTTGTCACCATTGAGTAGTTGTATATGGTTAATACTAGACCTGTCAGGCGATTAAAATCTTTAATCACGATTAATCGCATTTTGTCCAGAGTTAACTCGCGATTAATCGCAAATTAATATGTGGCCTTTTTTTTAAGGAAAAAAAATGTGCGGTTCGTGGAATTTAGCAGTTCTAAATTAATTATGAAAACAAGAATGACAAAATTAATAGTTTTCATCAGAAATACTTTATTTTGTAACATTGTATTGAGATAAACTTTCTTAACAATAAAAGGCTGTAACATAAAATGCCTAAAAGCCCAAGTGCAAGTGAAGGGCATTTTAAATTCAAAACTTCAATCAACGTTCAGTAAAATAAAATAAAAAACATCAAAAATAAAATTTCCATAACACTTTCATGTTCATTTTTTTTCAGTAATAAATTAAAAAGAGATTTATCATTTCCAATTAACTTTTGTTTTTTAAAACATTAAAGACTGAGAAAAGCGGGATACTCTGTGGATAGTTTGACAGTCTGTTACTGCCGCCGCGTTCTCTGGCTGCAGCTCGATGCAGCGACGTGTCCAGCGGAGCTCACGCCATCCTATCTCTAAGGGAGCACCCAGCCACCCTGCGAAGAAAACTCATTTCAGCCGCTTGTAGTCGGGATCTCGTTCTTTCGGTCACGACCCAGAGCTCATGACCATAGGTGAGTACTACAACGAAGATCGACCGGTAAATTGAGAGCTTTGCTTTCTGGCTCAGCTCTCTTTTCACCACAACGGACCGGTACAGCAACCGCATAATAGCAGACACAGCTCCAATCCGCCTGTCGATCTCATGCTCCGATCTTCCCTCACTCGTGAACAAGACCCCAAGATATTTAAACTCCTCCACCTGAGGCAGGAGCACTCCACCCACCGAGAGAGGACAAACTACCTTTCTCCGGTCGAGAACCATGGCCTCAGACTTAGCGGTGCTGACCCTCATCCCAGCCGCTTCACACTCGGCTGCAAACCGCTCCAATACATGCTGGAGGTACCGGTTCAATGGAGCCAACAGAACAACATCATCTGCAAACAGCAGAGATGAAATCCTGTGGTCCCCAAACCAGATCCCCTCCGACCCATGGCTGCGCCTAGAATTTCTGTCCATAAAGATCATGAACTGTTGTTCTTGGATCTGTGGTTCGACTATCAGACGGACTCTCCTCTCCAGTACCCTGGCATCGACTCTCCCAGGAAGGCTGAGGAGTGTGATTCCCCGGTAGTTGGAACACACCCTCTGGTCCCCCTTCTTGAAAAGAGGAACCACCACCCCAGTCTGCCAGTCCAGTGGTACGGTTCCTGTCTGCCACACAATGCTGCAGAGACGTGTCAGCCAAGACACTCCCACAACATCCAGAGACTTGAGGTACTCAGGGCGAACCTCGTCCACCCCCGGAGCCTTGCCACCGAGGAGCTCTTTGACTACCTCAGTGACCTCAGCCCGGGTAATGGACAGTTCCACCCCAGTGTCCTCAGCCTCTGCTTCCTCAACGGAAGGCGTGTCAGCAGGGTTGAGGGTTGACATATCGCTATGTCAACATCTTAAATCGCTAAAAAATTTTGCCACACAAAATATCGTGACATATCGGTGAATTGATTTTTCCCTACACACCCTAATGTCTGAGGTCTAGTGAAATCTGTCCGATCTGTCACAAATTGGACCACATCTTACACTACTGCTGAGAGACTCCTCTCTTAGAAAGCTAATCCTTTTACAGAATCATTGAACTTAGCTAACCCTTGAGAGTCTAGGGCTGTGACCTTTTCTGCTGGTTTGGTGTAGTTTATTTTGTTCAGGTGTAACTATGGTGTAAAACAAAATAAAGGAAAAAGTAAAAAATTAAGGACCCCAAGGATCGACAAACAAACGTGATATCAGGCCTTGAAACATGTTTTCATAAGCCATGTCATTTAACAGGGAGAGGGTTTATTTTTCCATAAATACAAGGGAATCTGTATTTTTTTTTTAGGAAATTTAAGCATTAATGTTTTTAAATGATAAGTAAAGAACAAAAAAGTAAATACACAATATATATTTTTTTAAACTTCAGAAAACATGGATATTGTTCTTGTAGTC
>NC_050517.1:5019011-5039423 GCF_002922805.2 Oryzias melastigma
AAAAAAAAAAAAAAAACTAAAAGGAAGTCCGTTTTCCTTTGGACCCAGCAGAGAAAACACAGCTCTGGAGAAGATGCTGGCAAAGCATAAAAACTGCTGAACATCCAATTTACCAAAAAGTCAACAAGGAGTGTAGATCTGTTTTGAACAAGAAAGTACCAAATTCTATCCAGGAACTTGTATGTGTTTATTGTATGTGTATTGTACTGTTTTTGCATGTATATTGATTTATTATCCAAAACAATTGCTAATAAGACTTGTTATCAAGCTCCCTCTGCTGTGGGTGTGTGTCCAGCCCCACAGCAGGCCATCAGGCAGATTTGACCTTTGTTTTCCTGTTTCCTCCACCTCACTCTGGTCCTCAGACATTCTGTTCATTCTGCATATTCAGCTCTCTCTACCTTAACTGGTCTTTGTTTTTCATTCTAAATGATGGCGAGACTTTGCATTTTTTGCTCAACTTTTCTTTTGTCTCTAGCAGGATTTTCGGAGCCATCTGAATCCAGTCTTGATAAAGGTGAGAATTTTCTTTTTTGATGTATTTTTGGTGAAGTTCTATATTTGTTTTGCTTAATGTAATGTCTTAAAGTTGAACTTAGTGTGGTGGCATGTGCTCTCTGTATTTGCCCCGTCACCTGAGGGAGCGGTAAGCAGTGAACATTTATGTGCTTTAGCCCCCCAAAACCGACCCCTTAAAGCCAAGTGTCAAGCAGGGACAGGAATGAGACTATAAAGCTTTCTATCTGTATTTTTAAATTCTCAATTTAGAAACAAAGCAGTTTTTAATGTCATTTATTGGTCATTAATACTAAAAAAGTTGTAGAAAGCATTCTCAATTTAAAAAACTTAAGACATTAGCTAAAATAGTTTAATTTATGGGGAAAAAACTGATTTTTCAAAGATTTACTTGAATTGACGATTTCTCTGTTTATTTAAATCTGAGATTGAACAGACTTGGTGGTACTACTTCAGGTAATAAAAAAGGTTGGTGGTAAAAGGAACATGCCCTCCACACAATTAGCAGCGCACATTACTGTTTTTTGTTGTATTTCAAATCATTAAAATACGTATATTTAATTTTTGAGTTACTGGATGAGTTGGCCAGTAGATTAAAAAAAATCTACAGGCCAAATATGACACTATTTTTACACAGAAATACCTTAATTGTTTTACTTTTTGAACTTTTCATTTTTATAAAATAAAATTTAATGGCACAATAGTAATTTATAAATGGTATGAACACATCTTTATTGCCATGTAACTGTAAACTCAATCCAAACATGCCAAGAACACAAGGACAGATTTACTAGAGAATTCTCCCTCCAGGTGATCACATTTTATATTAAAAAAAAAAAAAAAAAAAAAAAAAACTGCCTGAAAACAGTCTAATGTTTGGATTATTGTTATTACGTATCATTGGCATTAAAGCTCTAGCGCTCTCACAAGGGAAGGGGGTGGGGGCTGGGGGGGTTCAGCACGACATCTGACAGGCTTTTTGGTTTAACACCAACACTGTGATATTATAAAGATGCTGCTGAAACACAGTTGATTCAATTCTGTTATTATATTGAGAGACAAAGTGCTTTTTATTGATGTCCTAATTAATCTTAATTATCTTCCACGTCCTAAAGTCTGCTCCATGAAAATGCTCAAAGACCATCATTTTCATTTTGTGAACAGGAATAGTAAACAAGGCGAGGGGGTGCCCTCTACATCCACAACAGTCTTAGCCAGAATGTTTTTGAGACGATTTCTGGCTGCATAGATGGTGTCATGGAATACATTTCAACAGAGATTAACATGGAGAAACAGAGTAACGTTATTGTCAGCTGCGTGTATCGAGCCCCGGCATCAACCATAGAAACGTTCACAAACACTATCGAAAACATGTTCGCTAACATTTCCAAAAAGGTCATATTTCTATGTGGGGATTTTAATATAGATCTGTTAAATCCAAACAAACACGCTGTAACAGATGATTTCATCCATAAAATGTACAGTCTAAGCTTATACCCATTGATCAATAAACCAACTAGAATAACAACAAATAGTGCAACCTTGATAGATAACATGTTCACAAACTGCCTAGAAAACAGAATAAGAAGTGGATTACTGATGACTGATATCAGTGACCACCTTCCGGTATTTGAATGAATGAATGCGTTTGTAGAGAAACAGCAGGTGGTTTATAAAAGAAAACTAACCGAGGATTCAATAAATGCATTTAAATCAGAACTACAAGCACAAACTTGGAAAACCCTGTACGAATGCAATGATGTCAATGCAGACTATTTTACCTCAGTATATGACAAAAACTGCCCAATTACTAAATCCTGTAGTAAGAAGCAATATAACAAAAATCAGTGGATGACAAAGGGACTGATTAATGCATGCAAAAAAAAGAACGGTTCATACAAGCAATTTTTAAAAGACAGAATTGTTGAAGCGGAACAGGGATATAAAAAATATAAAAACAAACTAACCAGTATTATGAGAACATGCAAAAAGGCTATTATACAAAAAATTAGAAAAAAACAAATCAAATACTAAAGGAATCTGGGAAGTATTGAACAGTGTTATTAGAAAACAAATTATCCAGACTCTTTAGTCAGTAGAAAAGAAATATGCAACAATATTCAGAAATGACAAAGGAATTTAACGAACATTTTGTAAAAAATAGGACCAAAGTTAGCTGACAAAAAGGAAAGAGCTGAACACCACATAGAGAGAAATCCAAACTACATCCATTTGAGACCTGTAGAAGCAAAAGAAATTCTAGAAATCATCAAACAATTCAAAAACAAAACATCCACAGACTGTAATGAAATTAATATGACAGTAGTAAAAAAGGTAATTTACGCCATTGTTGACCCGCTAACCTACATCTGCAATTATGAAAATAGCTAAAGTAATTTAGTAATTTTAAAGCTATTCCTGGCAGGAGCAAACTCGCTCACAACATCCTCTTCCCCCATCACAGAATCATAAGTTGATAAATATAGTGGTTTATTAATTTAGACTAAAAGAGTCAGTACCTCATCACCCATAAGCTTAAGTGAACATCACTGGTCTGTAGTGAGGGGATTTAAAGGGACCATACCATGAAAAACCAACTTTTTGAGCTTTTAAGTGTATTTTAATGTTCATTCCTCACATAAAGAACTCCAAAGCGGTATTTTGATTCACTCATGCATTTCTGATTACCATTAATCCTCTACAAACTGCGCTCTTAGCAGCAGCCCCTCCCATACCCACGAAAACGAGCCTCATGATCTGATGTCACAGAGTGAGACCGCCCCTTTTAGGAAGAGTCTGCTCTGATAGCTCCGCCCCCAGTCTAACACCAACACCCAATTTCTCCACAGAGCTAATGATGATCAGCAAAACACTTTCATTTCAAATGCAGAATATCGTATATCTTCTTCCAGTTGTGTCCTGTCTTCAATAAATTCCAGCTCAAACAGTTTGTTACTTTAGATGCGGGGCTCCTTTAAGACCCCCCCATTGGGCACAGTCTTGAGTGTATTTTTGTTGTGAAGAAGTGTAGCGATGGCCGGGCCTACTAAGGGTAGATATATGTATGTGCATCCATCTTTGAAAAAAAATTGATATTTATTTTTGAAGGAAAAATCAAATACACACTGCTGGCTCTAGAATGAAATCAAATGGGCAGCAGCCACACACAGCAGCAGGTGGAGCCTCAGGAATTTAGTTGTTTTACTTCCAGATAGGACAAAAACTGAAGAAAATAACTGGTAGTATTTCATAAATGTGTTTTTTAGTGTTCCAAAGGTAATATATGATCATATATATGGATATAGTTCACTCTGAAAGGCTTAAGAAAATCATGGTATGACCCCTTAAATATCCAGACTACCCTGGTTCCCTGCTGTCTCCATCTTACCACATTTCAAATGTGGTAAACTGTGTTTTTGTTATAGATAAACTATTTTGGATTTTTGAAGTGGAGATGCATCAACTCAGTGGGAATTTAGCTAAAATGCTTGTAAAATACAGTTCTTAAAAGCACACATGATCTGTGTAAT
Organism: Oryzias melastigma; assembly: GCF_002922805.2. Lineage (NCBI taxonomy): Eukaryota > Metazoa > Chordata > Actinopteri > Beloniformes > Adrianichthyidae > Oryzias > Oryzias melastigma. The sequence continues at coordinate 5,023,058 of NC_050517.1, forward strand.
TAATATTACATTGTTTTTGAAATGACTTGAAATGACTTGAAACATTAATAGTAGGACTTGTGACTCTACTTGGGACTTGTTGGTCTTGACTTGTGACTCGACTTGGGACTTGAGTGCTTTTGACTCGGGACTTGACTCGGACTTGAGGACAAAGACTTGGGACTTGACTCGGACTTGCAAAATGATGACTTGGTCCCACCTCTGAAAAACTGGTCCATGTTTTCTTTATCATCGTTCCACTAGGGGCAGTAGAAGGGCTTATGCTGCTCATTTCAAAATGGCTGCTTTGTCATTAACACTTTTGGGAGGATATGTTAAGCTAATTTTAAAAACTTTATTGTGTGAATAACTCATATTGTGTTTTTTAAAAAGACTATTTGCTATATTGATATAACAACATTTGTTGATAATTAAGTCTTTTATTATCATGGTTCAGCCGGATCCGGCCCTCCGGATAATTCTATCCGGAGGGCCGGATCATTTTATTTTATTGTTATTAATGACCCGATGTTATCTTGTGCTCATTTCTAACTTGTATAATTTTGACAACATATATTTTTATGAAGAATAAAATATTGAAAGTTATTTAAGGTTTAAGTTGATTTATTTTGGAATAATATTCCTGCCTTTTTATTATTCATAATTATGTTAAAAAGTTACAGTTTTAAAGTTTTAAAAATTGGCATTCTGGTAGATTTATGGACTATTTAGGCATTTACTAAGATTTTTAAGCTACTTTGGAGTTTAGCTAATATTTCAGCTACATACTAGCTGTTTTGACTAATTTAAGTTTTTTTGTTTTGTTTAGTTTTTTTAGGCTAATTTGATATTTATTTAATATTTTAGCTGGCTATCAGCTTCAGCATTTTCAGCTATTAGTTTCAGTGATTTCAACTATCAGCTCGAGTGTTTTCAGCTATCAGCTCTAGCATCTTCAACAGCCAAATTCAGCTTACAGCATTCACACTAGCATTATCACAAGTAATGCTATATATCTAGTTCATAATTATGTTACGGTTTTAAAGTTTTCCTTTTAGAGTGTTGAATAAATGTTTATCCTGTTCGACCCGTGACCTAAGATGGGTTTTGCATTTTGGCCCCTTGTGTGATTGAGTTGACACCCCTGCTTATACCTGTTTGGATCATTTAAAGACTGGAATGCAGCAGAAGAGAAAAAGAGAAAATAATTCAAGATGGAGGAAGACAACACAAGGAGGAATTTAACTATCTGGACTTTAGATTTTGTTTCTTTGAAACACTTTTTTGCTTCATCATGTGGGCAAAAACAATGGTGAGAGATGAACTTTCCCTCTGAACTCATGCTTAATTTAATCTATCATGACGACCTGCATAGATTTGCTTTCCTTTCCTGTTGCAGTCAAGGCTGATGCGGGCTCTGTGGCTGTTACCATGACAAAGTGTCGCACCAAGCATCAAATAGTGCCTTTTTGTAAAAACACACTTTTAACCTGAAGATAACATGATTAAGATACTAAAAAAATGACGGTAATGAATACATATTTATTTTGTCAGTGACCATGGTATAAGCAGGAAAATGCCATTCAAAGTGTGCGTTTTCAGAAATAACAGATTTCTGACATGATGTGAAGGACGATTCAGGCTATTAATGTATGATAATGCAAACTTTGTCCAGCATTATCCCTCATATATTACAGATACATCATGTTAAAAAAAACGTTGATCAAATTTGAGACAGTGGGTAAACAGTGATGCTTTTGTTTGTTTTGGATCTTAACCCCAAAACACTTTTGCTATAAAAAGTTACACCATCACTTTTGCCACTTTATTATTTATTTAATTATTACCCAATATAATATACCCAATGAAAAGTATTTGTCATGAAAAATAGATCAAAATATAAAAACACATGATATTAGTGTAGTTTTCTTTTATTTCCTCTGTGGTTTATGTAACAAAATGGAAAATAAAAACGTAGGAAGAGCCTAAAAACATGCTTAAAAATTACTGAAAAATTAGGAATTTGAAAACAAAAATACAAAATCAAAATAATAAAGATACTGGAGACTTTGGTCCACCCATTTATGGGACATGTGAGACTTTACCCAGGGACCCATCACACTCAAAAAATGCAAAAATACTTTGGCTTGTGTAATAATCACCAGGTGCTCTAGGGTGAAACCAAGTAGGCAGTAAGTGAGTATGTTTTATTTATATAGCACTTTTCACAGACATCACAGATGTCACAAAATGCTTCACAAGCTAAAAGACAAAATAAATAAATAAAAATACAAAACTGCGTTGTGAGCAAAAACCTACCAAATCACCCAACATATAATTAATAATCTCTGTGTCTCATTAACAAAAATATTTTTCTGTGGATTTCCATGAAGGGTTTAAAAAAACATCTTAACCCCCCACCCATACCCACACTACCACCAATAATAATAATAATGATAATAATAATAATTTTCTCTCATTTCTCTGATGTAGTTAGCTTTACAGAGTTAACTGTCTTTACTCTTTCTGTCCCCAAATGCTGCTATGGAAGCCTTAATGAAGTATTTGAACTGGAGAGGTTATACTAACAGTTGTTTAAAGTAAATGCTGAAATATCAAATATGAAAGTATATTTTCTCTCTGAAGATTTTTTCATACAAGTTTAGACTGTACAATATTGTTCTACAAAGTGTTGAGTTTTTCAACTCAAATGTCAAAACTAATTATGTTTGATTCCAGACAGTTTTACCTTGACATTTTATTGTGTACAGTAAACATTTCTGACTCTCAGACGTGCTCATGTTTCTGTTGCTGCATTCTTTTAAAAAACTCAATGTGGTTGCAGTCATTCCTCAGAGTTACACGTCCAGTGGGGTCTTCCTGCTAATCGAGGGAGGAGAATACACCTTGAACTTCACTGCTGCTAGAGATGCCTGTTTATCCCTGAACGTAACCATGGCAACCAAAGCTCAGATGGAACGGGCAATCCAGCATGGACTGGAGACATGCAAGTAAGCTGGTTAATTCAGTTCTTCTGAGGGTAAAGCATATTTTTTCTTAGGTTTCAGATAGTCATTTTCAATGATATTACTGCAGCATGCAGACCTTGGAAGCAGCATACAGCACCGGCCTGCTGACCTTTTGGTCAGTCAACTTTTACTTGAAGTGCATCATCTCAAGATAACAGAGTCTCCCAACAGGGAGGCAATAAAGCTAAAACTACTATTTCACACTCTGGTTTAAAAATCATTCAACTCTTGGTAACTCCGGCCAAACTCTTGCTATTATGCATTTCAAACTCTGGTCAATTTCTATCCATCATCTTCAAAGGATGACTCTCTCTTCTGCAACCAAACCGACAACCCCTGTTGAGCCTACAGGACTTTACAACAACTCCAAGATCTTTTGTGAGAAGCATGAGAACATTCCTAACCTTTTATCGCGTTTTAAAAGACAGAACTTTTGGTGATTGGATCGAACACGTGAAACATCTTCACAGCTCCAGAAGAAAGGTACTGTTATCACATGTGTTTGATCAAACTTTTATTCCTAACAGAAGAAAGGTTCTTCACTCCTTTGAGGTTAAAACCCATGAAACAACCATGTTTAACCATCAGACCTTGGAAAATAGATTTCTGTGTTATGTAGATTAGGAAGAGTTTCATTTAGTCACATTTAGGATTCATACACATGTATAGGTTTGTCCAAACTTTGTTTGATAGAAACCCTTTGGTTTTAATCCAGTAAAAGGGAAAAACAAACCCAGTAATAAAGTTACACCCCGGATATTTGTATACCCAGAGTTCATTGGGACATGTAAACTGCCTCAACTCCCCGTGGATTGGGTGAAACATGTCTGGCCTCCAGGGTTCAAAACCTGGTACGCAAGCCAAGGAGCTCAGAAAGAAAAAAGGAGAAACAGACGAGATTAGAAAGAATCTCAGAGAGGATTTCCAAGACTTCCATTTCCTCAAGATTTTCAGTTGACATTTTCCTCAGAACTTCCACTCTCGCCAGAGATTTTCATTTCATTTGTAGTTTTTGAGAAGAAACCAAATTCTCTTTATCTCTTAGTTCTTCAAGTCTTAAGATTAAGCTTTTTGTGCAACTTTATTCTTTTTGTTCCATTTTGTCACCAGCTAATTTCATAGACAATTTTTGATGCTTTCACGCCAGACCAGTTGATACGTTTCATCGTCAGGCCAGCTTTGCAGCTTATTAGTTTTGTTTACTACCCAGAATAAAGAAATCAGTCTACCACCCCAGAAGCTTTGAGACTGAACTGAACTGAACCAGCAGGTTTCCTGTGAGAAACCTCCATCTCTTCCACACATGGATGAACATTTTGCCTCACAGCCGTCCTGAAGCATCCAGCCGGTAACGGGATCTTCTACTGTTGCTCGATGGATCGAACAGAACCAGATCTCTAGAGCGTTTGGTGAGAAGTCCAATTCCACTCAGTCAACTGCTGGTGGTCAGAGTAAAGATTCACTTTTATTTTTGCAACGTAAAATCTTTCTGCTTGTTTAACCTCATCTTTTTCAATAAATATTCAAAAGGACGTCGTCGTTCAGATGGCATTTCTTTTTCCTGGTAAAGTCAATTCAAAAGGTACAAACGACCTATGGTTGAGAGGATGATACATTGATTATTACTTTATTGATTGGAGGTAACATCTGATCATTAATGAGTAATATTTTCCTTCATTGTGAAGGTGGTTCCCTGAGGATGATTTTATTAAATTTCAGTTTAATAAAATTCCTATTTTTCAACCAACTTTAGGAAAGTACATTATATGCATCCCTTTCACGCTACAATACCTTCATTTAATATTAGCACACAATAGAGTAGAAGGTTCTGGTTGGACCTCAAGATGAGCTCCGGGCAAAAACAGAATACAGGCTTTGGAACTACCCCATACGTACCGGCGATCTGGTCAGTACTCCTAATGTGTGTGAAATGCAAGTACTTTCACTCAAAGCATTTTCCAGCACTTACTGGTTAGATTATGTCCTGAAAAACTTTATTTTAACTTGCACAAAAATAAAAAAAATTAAAAAGAGAAGCTATGGATCGGGACTGAACAATCCTTACTGTGCACGTGCAAAGTTGGACCGCATAGCGAATACCGCACATGTGAGAACCTTTCTTCTGCTTAACCCCCTTATTAAACCAATTAGCACGAATATGTTAAATATTACCAGCTGCTTTGGTTGCAAAAGCAACAGCAGTAGCACGGGGGGATCTCCTCGGAGCTAAAACTGCCCAGTTCACCGCTTTTCAAGTTACCAGCAACTGTAATTCAGTCGGGGGAAGCTCTCTATTGTTGAGTAAAGCATAAAGCATACATTTGGGTGAACTGAGTTATTCGTTGTTTAAAGGCTCGGGCAATAAAAGAAGAAAAACTGTAAGTTAAGTAAATGCTACAGGGAGCCGATCTACATCAAACTGCTGAACTGTTGCTATGTTAGCGAGAAGAGGAAGAGACGTAAGATTTGTGCACCATCAGGTTTACAAATAAGGCAGCAACAGCCTGCAAGAACAGCAGTCAGTTTAGATCACGTGTCAGAGTCGAGGCCCGGGGGCCGGATCCGGCCCTCCAGGTAATTCTATCTGACCCTCCAGATCATTTTATTTTATTATTATTAATGGTCTGATGTTATCTTGCACTTATTTCTAACTTGTATAATTTTGACAAATATATTGTTATGGAGAATTTATTCTGGAATAATATTCCTGCCTTTTTATTATTCATTATGTTAAAAAGTTACTATTTTAAAGTTTTAAAAATGGTCATTCTGTTAGCTTTTTGGATCATTTTGGCATTTACTGAGATTTTTTATTCTATTTTGGAGATTATCTTATGTTTGAGCTACATGCTAGCTGTTTTGGCTAATTTAAGCTTTTATTCAGTTTTTTAGGATATTTTGGAGTTTAGCTGTTTTTTTCAGCTACATGTTTTGGCTAACCTAAGGTTTTTCTGGAGGACATCTTCCATCAGTAGAAATAGTGATTCACAGGGATAAAAAGATATTAGATTGAAACGAGCAAATGTGCGATCATTTATGTACAAAAATCCATCAGTTTATGGTTGATGCAAAAGTAATGCTCTTTAAAAGGGCAACAACTACTCATTCTGTTGAAAAGGTTGTTCTCATCACTACTTGATGGGGTAGCACAATGTCAAAACTTCAACTACAACACAATTTTAATTATTTTAATAATTTATTTTACAGGTATGGTTGGATTGCTGAGATGATTGCAGTCGTTCCTCGACTTAAATCTGACAAATTCTGTGGAAAGGGAAACACCGGCGTGGTGTCGTGGAATGCACCATCGCATAGAAAGTTTGCTGTCTTCTGCTTCAACTCTTCAGGTATTCTCATCAGCATGTTGAGATGTCTAAAGTTCAAACAGAAAACACATTTTATCATGCTTTTAAACATCAAACAGTTGAATTGCAAAATTCTCTTTTTCTTTAGTTCTTGAAAACCTGGAGCAACATGTAAGCACATCAACAGTGAACTCAAAGTCCGTCACATCTTCCAGTCGACTGAGAACTCCGTCCACATCACCTGCTGCCCGTACACTGAGATCAACACCTCCACCTCCAACTCCGACTGCAGGATCCCACAGGCAGGCATCCTCTGCTTCAACTTCTTCTGCTTTGGTTCAAACAACCTCTGGGACGTCTTCCTCTCCTCCTCCTCCTCTCCTCATCATGTCAACTTCCAGTGAAGACAGTTTTACCTTCCTCACATCTGCACAGACTTCTGGTCCCTCACTTTCTTCTGCGTCAGAGCAGCCAAAGTCTAACATCTTAATCAAATATTTTCCAGCAGGTAAAGTTCTTCTTGAGTTCTTTCTGTAAAAACACAGATGTGAGAGGAAGTGAGCAGATGTTAAAAAAATAAATGGTATGAATTTTCATTTTCTTTTTTTTTTTTTTTACAGAACTGCATAAATTGTAATATTTCAATAAATACATCAGTTTTTACATCAGAATTGGTTCTATGACAGAGTAACCATATTTTCTAGCCACAAGGGGGCAGGAAAACTCCAGAAAAAACTTCCTCTGAAGTAAAGAATAAAAAAAATCCTTTTGGATGGAGGCCATTTTCCTAAAAATCATGTTCAGTTATATTTTTATTTTATTAAAGATTTTTTGGGGGGTCAAAACTCTTGCTTTTTACAAACTATTGAATGAGGACAGGAAATAAATAAATGTGTTGACCTGCTTGGTCTCCATAGAAGATGTAATCTGATTACTGACTGCACAGCTTCAGCTCCTTTTGATGTTGTCTCTCCAAACTGTTCCTGCAGTCATCATCGCTCTAGTGGGGGTTTTCCTCCTAATGGCAGCAGGAGCTGTGCAGATCCACAAATGGTAAGTCTTCACATTTTGAAGACCAAAACTTTGAAAGTCTTAGTTTTTCGTTTAAGGAAGGAGAATCTCTGCGTGTCTTATCTTACATTTGTAAGATAAGACAATCAGGCTGGTTGCAGCTCGTCCTCTGTGTCAGATTCTTGAATTTGTGCCTGAATGTTTGTGTGTAAAGGAGAAGGTCTGGCTGGTATCAACAGCAGAAGGACGATGAAGAGACGGAAATGTGGAAGAGCCCCAACAGTGAGATGGACCTGCAGAGCGAACACGGAGCAGAGCTGGAGCTGGGCGAGGAAGAGCTGCAGCTGCACAGAAAGTTCTCCAGTCAAATGACACTCTGTGTTAATCCACAAAGACCAGCAAGCCTCTCAGAGTAACAAACAGTTTCTGCTGTTATCAAGTTAGTCCAACTGTTTCCTGGTTTGCTCTGTGCACAACCAGCACCACCTTCATGTCGCGTCTTAAGCTGGCATTTGCTGCGTGATGTGAAAAATTAGTTAGAAACTGAAAAAAAAGGTTCACGAATAAAATTTACATTGTTTGAACTGCATTGTCGCTAAAAGTCTTCAACTCGCCTCCATCGTTAACATTTCTCTAAGATGTTTACTTGTGAAAAATCTGCTGCTCATCAAGAAGTGTGTTTCTCAAGAGGCCATGGAAATTCTACTCTGAGGTTTGAAGTGCATTCTACTGTTCATTCCTGTCTAGACCCATAAGTAAATCATGCAGTAAACCCTAGGCATATAACGCACGAGCTAACGCTACAACTTCCACGCACATTGAGCTTTGCGTACAGACGGTCTTGTATTACTTCGTTAACAGTAAAAGTGTGTGGATGCATGAGAACAACATCGTTCAGAGGTTGTTTGTTTACAAGTATGAAGCTGGCATTTGCTGCATGATGTGATAAATTAGTTAGAAACCAAGTGAAATGGGTGGGACCAACATGAATCGAAAGGCGGAGCCTCAGAGGTGGAGTCGTTTTACTTCTGGGTATTAAAACGGTCCACAAAAATAACTCATATTTCATAAATAATTTGCTTTTTATTGATTAAAGGTAATATATGGTCATATATATGGATATAGTTTGCTCTGAAAGAATTAAGAAAATTATGGTATGGACTCCTTGAATAGATTTTTTTTGTTGTTGTTGCCCCTCCACTGGTGTTCCACACGGCTCTGCTCTAAACCCCCTCGTCTTCTCAACATAAACCCCATCTCTGACCTGCATCATTGACTCAGGGTTTTTCTTGGTATTTTCCAGGCTATTGGGCAGCTTTTCCTCTCTTTCAACGACATGAGATGACAATGTAAAAAACTTCTGCTTGTCTACAAACATCTCTGCTTGGATGAGAGGAAAAACATCATCAGCCTAACCTCTCAAAGACACAAATCCTGGTTGAACAGCAACAACATCCTCATCCCCCTGAGACCTGTAGTGATAGCCTCGAGTATTTCAGTAAGAACTTTTACCATCGTTATGTACTGTCATCTCAACCTCTCCTTCACTTTATTGGCATTTGTCCTCATCACTTTTGGAATTAAACTGCCATTTTACCTCATCACCAACCAGTCACAGCTGACGGTCACCCAGACTGATTTTGTTCGCCTGGAGGTTTCAGCATGAGTGACTTTTCCTCTCCACTGCATTGTCTCCTCTGGCTCATTACACGGAAAATAACAAAAACCTTTTCATGTTAATCTCTTGGTCACTTTTACGAACTATTAATAAAATACAACTACGACTAATTACAGGTGTTTCGTGTTTCTTGGCTTTTGTGTAGCTCCTTAAGACAACCTCAGTTCTGGCTGGTGTTTTGGAAGTAAATAATGCTAAATTACAATGACGGTAAAAGCAAATTTTATTTTAGGGGAGAAATCGTCAATCTGAACCTTCTTCCTGATGGTAATGGTATAAGAAATGCATTGCTCAGGTGGAAATGATGTTCAACTATACCCGAGGTTTGCAACCTGTGGCTCCAGATCCACATGTGGTTCTTTTATCTCTCCATAGAGGCTCCTTTATCAAACATAAAATAAGTCATGGAGACTGCTGACCCAGACATGTCAACCGTCAGAGTCAGCAGCTCCCCCTAAACAAAACTACCTAAAGAAAACAAATAAACAAAGCCTGAAAACTAAGAAGGTCCAACCCCAAACTAAAATAACAAAATCCAGCAGAGTAAGACTGCTGAGGACAAAGAGGGGAAAAAGAACATAAATAAATAAATAAATAAATGAAAAACAAAATAGCATTTTAATGTAAGGATCACTGAATTAGCATTTATTAAATTTAGATTAGTTAAATGTTTGATGTCTGAGGTTCTCACAGAGGTTCACATAGATGATAAACTATGAAGGTTTTTGCAAACATGTTGACCTGTTTGCTCAACTCTACCTCCAGAATGCACACATGCAAAACTTTGGTAAAATGTTGGATTTTTTACGAGTTAAAAGCAGGTATTATCTCGTGCTGCACAACATTGGTTACTAGCTGCACTCAGACGATCCTGTTTGGCAAAGACAATCTTTATTTTGAAAGGAAAAAAAAAAGAAATCACATTTTGAGAGATGCTAGGTTTTTTCAATAGTTTTGCTTTTTTTCATGACAAAAATAGACATAATTCATATTTATTATTAAAAAAGGTCATGAATGCAAATCCAAATTTCCTAAAGGCTAAAGTAAGACTATACTGTTTTGATCAGTAGTAAAAGAGTCCAAATGGCTCTTTTAGTTTGCCGACCCCTGATCTATACCCTGAGCCTTTTAACATTTGTTAAATAATTTATTTTCCTCCCAGATAAAATGAATAAAATAAGTGATAAAGACAAGACAGGTATTTACTATGTAACTTTTAAAGTGAATATTAATGAGAATTTTTGTGAAGATGAGCAATTTATGTATAACGAAAAGGGAAAAAAAGAGAGATTTTCCCCACTGTTCGCCTCCAGAGGGCGCTCGTGAGTATTCTCTTATATCCGCGTTTTCAAGAAACCACCGAAGAAGAAGCGTCTGTGATCCATTCCCATGGTTCTTACCTCAGTAGCATCGCGGCATCCAGCACGCCTCCGGTGCTGACAGGTTGGACCTTTTTTTTTCCGTCAAAACCAGTCCGGGTATAGATAAGAAACCGAACATGCGGAGGCTCGGTTCTGTTCAGCAGAAGATCCCGTGTGTTTTCCTGACAGGAGTGAAGGAGGAGCCGTCCAGGAAGCGGGACTGTCAGGTAAAGCGGAGCAGCATGAACCTGCATGAAGCAGGGGGAGTTTGGCTCTCATTTAAGCTGTACAGACTCGTGTCTTTACGTTTGTTACACAGTTTACGGACAGATGTATTGATCTTTTTAATGTAGCAAATTGTGACAGTACAATTCATAACTGTTCTCTCTGGTGTATAAACTAGTTTCCCACTCTCCTCCTCTCCAGTCGTTTCAGGTTGTTGCCACGGAAACCGTGAACCCTCTGGCTCTAGAGGTCAGCATCCACAGTGCTCTGGCCACAGAGAAACTGGACGGAACCTGCTGCTACGTCACTCTGTATCAGGGTGAGAGCATCTGACCATGCTTTCTGTCAGGAAGGTGATCGTACATGTCATGGAGAGGGACAACAAATCAAAACGTATCGACATCACAATATTAGCCTGTGCGATCAGTGCAGTGTAAACAGCATGCTAAAAACTTAAAATATTTAACCAATCAAATATATTCCTTTATGGATTTGACCAATCGGATGGATCCTTTTACATCATTGACCAATCAGATGGAGTCCTTTTATGTTCATATGTAGATGAGGGTCATTTGGTACAATTAAATAATGCTGATTTAGTGAATGGGAATGTTGTTGTGGGAGTTATTTTTATTTTGCCATTCGTTCCTGTATTGCACATGTGCCGGATCCGGCCCTCCAGATCATTTTATTTTATTGTTATTAATGGCCTGATGTTATCTTGCACTTATTTTTATTTTTGTATATATTGGAAAATACATATTTTATGTAGGGTAAAATATTGAAAGTTATTTAAGGTTTAAGTCGATTTATTCTGGAATAATATTGCTGACTTTTTATTATTCATATTTATGTTAAATTGGACCAGCAACTGCTTCCTGATGAGTTCTGGTTCCATCATGGTGGTGTCCATATCCCCAAAAAAAGGCAGCTGAATTGACTTAATTTTGTTGGAACCAGAAACGAGTCATTGTCCGTGGGTGATGTCACACTCGCTCAGTCCAGGTCTCTTATACAGATCTTTATAGTTGCTCATCACAAGTTTTCCTCATATTGTGAAACCAAACTTCTGTGCAGCCTAACAGAGGACATGATCTCTAACTGCAGGTGAGCCTCACCTCTGGGCCAGACTGGACAGGAAACCCAACAAGCAGGCAGAGAAAAGGTTCAAGAGGCATCAACGCGCTCAGCAGAGCTGTGAAGGTACCAGAGCTGCAGAGAAGAGCACGCTCTGCCAGACAGCTTTGCTGCACGTCTTTGTTTCTCCTGACAGATTTCACGTGGAACGTGGAGGAAGATTTCAAATCGGTGCCCGAGTCGTGGATTCCAGCTCACAGAGTCAAACATCACAACGGCCGGCCGATGCCTGACGAACACGGACACACTCCAGGTTCTCTACAACACTGGATCACTGACAGAGCAGCTGGGTGTTTTAGAAGACACAATCAGACAGCAGGGAGTCAAGTTGATGCACAGAGATAAAGTGGAGGGAATCTCTGGAGAATTCCCCACATGGAAACCATCAGAGTTTCTGGAACACTGACTGTCTTTGTTCTCCTGAACCTCCAGGCTGGGTTCCAGTGGAGAAGAGCAACAAGCAGTACTGCTGGCACGCCTCGGTGGTGGATTATGAAGCCAGGGCAGCTCTTGTTCTCCGACCCTGCACTGGTGATGAAAACATGTTAGAAATCACAGCCGTCCCACTGGCAGACCTCCAGGAGCAAACACTGGAGCTCATCGGAACCAACGTCAATGCAAACCCTTACAGTAAGCGGGCCGGTTCCATTCTCCGGTTGTGCATGAATCCCATGTCCGGGGGAATTGATACGTTTTAATGTTTTATTCCTGAGCAGAACTGGGGAATAAGAAGCAGCCCGTTCACTGTTTGGTGCCTCATGGGAGCATTGCAGTCAGAAAGCCTCCACCTGTCGACTTCCAGCAGCTGCTCTGCTGGTTCCAGGAGAGCTCGGAGGGCCAGGTGGAGGGCATCGTGTGGCACTGCAGGGACGGCACCCTCGTGAAGGTGAGATGAACTCTCTACTCTTGTGTTTCTGGTATTCATTAACTTTAGAGTTTTTGACATATTGGGCAAAATATGTCCCATAGGAAATGAATGAGAAAGTCTTCAAATGTAATTATTTTAAGTAGATTAGCAACAAACCTTTAAATATATTAATGGGTTTAATTATTTTTAAAAATTGGAGTTTACCTAATGTTCTAGCAACATGTCAATCTTTTTGGCTAATTTGCCATTTACTGTTTTTTTTTTGGCTAATTTGTTATCTACTGAGGATTTTATAGGCTACTTTAGAGTTTAGCTTCTATTTTAGCAACATGCTAACGTTTTTGGCTAATTTAGTTTTTACTGAAGAATTTAGGCTATTTTGGAGTTTAGCTAGTATTTAAGCAACAAGCTAGCTTTTTTTTTGGCAAACGTGGCTTCCACTAACGTTTTTTGGGGTAATTTATAGTTTAGCTCATATTTAAGCAACATATTAAATATTTTTGATAAATTGGCATGTATTAGGGACTTTTAATCAATTTTACTACAATTTTTACAGAAATGTTGGACAACTTCAGTGGTTTTTCATAGTTCTTTAACAACATTTCCAGTCTTTAATCAAAATTAACATTTTCCAAATAGCTTTTGCATTTTCAGTAAATCCCTTCAGGAAATAAAGTAAATTGTGTCATCGTTTTCAGAAAAAAGCTTCAGCATTTTCAGTGACTACTTTCAGCAAAAAGTATTCACACTAGCAGTATCGCTGGCAATGCAACTTTTCTAGTTTTCAGTTCACTGTGCTGGAAGGACCAGCTAGAACTCCTCTCTGTTCTGTTTGCAGGTTCACCGCCATCACCTGGGCCTGAAGTGGCCAGATGGGGACCCGTGTCTCTCCAACAGACCGGTGGTCATTCGTGTGGAGGAGCACACAAACGGCTTCTTTCCTTCATTTTCCATACTTCATGGACGCAGCTTCAGTCGGCTTCAAGATGTGCAGCTTGAGCCGTAGACACAGGCCGAGAGGAGCTTGGATTTAATATTTGCTAAAATTGGTGGTAACTAAATGAAAAATGACTTGACGATGATAGTGAAAAACATGTGAAACTGATGTGTGAATGCTCTGTAAATACTGTAAATTAAACTCCTCCTTTAAAAGATGACACTTTTTTATTTTAATGACAGCTAAAGAAGCTGAAACCAAATCAGTTTATTGACAAGTGCTATCAATATGCAGCAAAATTACGTTATCATCCAAAAAAAAAAGAGTTAAGAAATGAGCAGCTGTAAACATCATGGAGAGGAGATCTGCTGAAAGTTCATTAAAATACAAAGTTTATTTAAGAGTGAACAGGTTTCTTTCCACAAAGGCACAGTGACCCTGAGTCAGGTCATGGACACACTGGGAATGTCGGCCTTTACCCCAAACCTCTCGCACAGCTTCTTCAGCTGCTCCTCCAGCAGAAAGTTCTTCTTCAACTCCACATTGTAGTTGTACTTAAGGTCCTCAAGTTCTTCAAAAAACGCCGGGTCAAAGTTCTGCAGCTCCTTCTTCAGCTTTTGGACCTCTGACCGAAGTCGGGTTTTCTCTGCTTCAGCTTCCCGTAGGAGGTTCTGAAGTTTCCTGTGATCTAAGAGAACGTCCTAATGAGTGTTATTCTTCCATATTATTAAATGAATGGAGTTCTACTTTATGAAAAAAGGATTAGTGAATGTAATTCTAAACATGATAAAGCATCAAGATTTTCACAAACTAATGCATTCTTCTGCTCATACACTTCACCTCTGATGTCAAGCCTTTTCTGTGTAAGGGTTCACGTTTTGACTGAAAATAAGAACTGGACTGAGTGACTCCCTCCCCACGGTCCAAACAGGAAGTAACTCCTGGTTCCAAGAAGCCAAAATCCCACAAACTTCTTTAGAGAAATAAAGGGCTGTTATTCAGTCATTCTAATGGTCAGAATAACCATTCTAGATCTGAGATCTTTTTAACATCTTCTTGAAAATTTTCTTTTTTTATTCACAAGTTTGCCTTTAATGCAAGTTATTGAAGTTATAAACTGACCAATCAGACGCCTCAATAAAAGTAGGTGGTCTCTCATTCAAAACATTTGACCGATTCACCTGACTTTGTTTTGAAGTGGTAGGGGTGTGGCCTTCCAAAAAGCTCATGGGAAGAGCGGTTGCTATAGAATCAAGAACTCTTGACTGATTTGGACCAGTCACTGCTTACTGATCCTGTCGATTAGTCAATTGAACATGTCAATATACACCCATGTCATATAAAAGAGACAACTGAATTGACTTCATTTTGTTGGAGCTTGAAAAAGTCATTTTCTATGGGTGACGTCAGACGCATGCTACATTCACAGGGTTTGGGGCTTGGAAATGTGTGTTCTCTATAACGTCTATGTAAGCCTGTGGTAAATTTAAGGCTTTCTTATTCACTTTTTGCTATCATTGACTGTATAAAGAGAACTGGACAGCCGTGACATCACCCATGGAACATGCCTAACCCCCGGCCCCAGTAAAATGAAGACAATTCCGTTTCCTTTTTTTTTTTTTTTTTTTGCGATACGGGCGCCGCCATTTGGAGCCAGTGAACAGTGATTGGTCCAAGTCAGCCTGAGTCACATTTCTTAGGCAACTACAGTCGCCAGTCATGAGTGAGCGTGCTAAAAGTCCACATCTCTTCCTCCGAGAGCGGCACGGGAGAATCTGTCAAACAAACATTGGGGGAGGAGCCGGCTCCACATGCTTTTACTGAGGCATCCAATTGGTCAGTTTGTAACTTGAATAATTTGCTATAAAGAAAAAATATGAAAAAAGTTAGAATTAGCAAGACAATGTTAGGAAAAAATGTATCAGAGCAAGAATGATTAATTGAAATAAGTAATAATGTTTTGTTTCTCTACAGAAGTCTATGAGATTTTGGTTTCTTGGAGCCAGCAGGTACTTCCTGTTTGGAACGCAAGGGCGGAGGGGTCACTCAGTCCAGTGCTCTATGCATAGTCAATGGTTGTTACCCAAGTCTTTAGGTCTGTTTTCCAGCACTACATTAACACGCACGGCCATTAAATGCAGGCTGAACTTTGACCAATCAGGTACTCCGATTTGGTAGAGCTCTTTGGATGGTCTCTCTTTTGATTTAACTGCCAACTGTTTAAAAATTGATCATGAAAGGAGAAACAAATAACTGTGGTTTCTGCTGAGTTGGAATTCTATGGCATTGAGTCTTATTTATTGCAATAGAGCTGTGAAAGAAAAGGTCTGGAGCGAGATTTATGAGGTTTGCACTGCTTCAACATTTCACACCAAGCCTCTCCCGACTGAGAGTGACTGTGCTAGCATTGGGTAGTATTGGCAACGACACATGCCCAGTGTGTATGTAGTGGTCCAGTTCTGATTTAGTCAATGGGTGTGTGAGTTTCAATAAAGTCTTTTAGAGTCACTTTGATGACTGCTTATTAAAAATAATGTCTTGGATTTGATCTTCCCTAAATCAAGACCAACCCTGATTTGATGTTTACATGAACTTCAGTGAGAAAATAGTATGAATGTAGGAGTGACGTGCGGCGAGGTGCACGGCTGGTGAGGCACTGACGTCATCGGTCAGATTTACAGACATAATCACTCACCTGAGCACAGGTGTCAGCTCACCTTAGCACTAACCGTTTGTGTGACAGAATGAAAGTCTTTATCTGAATGGGTTTGTATGATGGAGTGTGTGAGCTGCTGTTATAGTTGAATTGAGTACATGTGTAGTATATGTATAGTAT